>NC_135555.1:11248930-11288930 GCF_964340395.1 Glandiceps talaboti | reverse complement strand
ACACTGTGAAGATTTATAACCACCTCACCGACTGATTTTAAACCCACCACGTAAATCTGACTGTTGTATCTGTGTGTTTCATGGCGAAAATTGACATCTAAGTTGACTCAAAAACGTCGGAACATAGTCGTTGGGTAAATCTCTCTCGACCAACGTTTATGGTCAAAACAACAGTCTCCATTGACCGTTTCGTTATCTTTGAAAGTAGTTTATAAGTAAGGTTTAGAATTATATTTTTTCCACTCAAATACATTCAGCCGTGAGCTATTCATTTACACTTCGCTGTGTTGTGTTGTGTTGTGTTGTGTTGTGTTGTGTTGTGTTGTGTTGTGTTGTGTTGTGTTGTGTAAATGATTCACGTGAATTGGAAAGAAAGTGTGCGATTTTAAATTCTGACAGGGAATTAAACACAGAGCCGTGTACATTTTGTAAACCAAAATTTTTGTTGGGGACTTAACACGTCCACATTATAAGGGGCGAGTCCAGTGCCTTGTAAAGATGGCTATTTCCTCCCCAAGACCTTACACAAAATTACTCACCCCCAACCCCATGGCCATCCTCTGTCATTGCAAATATGTAATCAAAAATGTTATTGCCCCCCCAAAATAGTGACAACTCCCAACCAACCCAGTATGATTTGTGTCCAATCTTTAGCGCACTGTAAGATTATTATTTTTCCAGGTACTTGCGCAGCAAACAATTGCCAGTATTCTTTTACCAGTGTAAATGTCATAGTAATATTACGACCTGTCGAGATAGTTTACAACTAGAACTTAAGAATCACTATACTATCGTACTAACACATAAAACTCTATCGGTCAGTTTGAAATATTAAAACCTTGAGTAAACTGCCGGTTGTAGATGCTAACCAAAAACCAAGGTGTTTTTTTTCAGGGGTTTGCTGCCTCACAATATCATCCGGGTTGATAAATGATGAAATTTTGCTAAAAGCAATGGCACTTACCAAATGAAATCACTTAGTATATTTTCTGGACTTTCAAAGAAACTCGAAGCAGTTCCAGTTGGGATTGTCTTGAAGAATCGAAGTTGCCAGGATTTACATCAACTCGTCACTTCACAGAAGGCAAGCTTTTTAAGTTGCACACTGTCAAGTATATCAATCCGGGATATTTATATATTTATCACTGTGTGTACGTTTATTTGATTATGGCTGTCATGGTGAGCAAGACTGTCATAAGATTTGCATCGTATAGCCGGTGTAGCGCTGTTTGTTTATTTGCTGTCACTGACGACACCAATAGAGCATTACATCATGGTCCAGCGCGCCCGCAACTTGTCTTTTATTTCTGCCCTCATTTTACTATGCTTATGAATATTAATGAACATCAGTAAAAAATTGTGTTAGTTCTGTAACTATATCTATCTGTTGTTGTGAACTATTAAAAGACACCGTGTTATCACTTTTATATATATACATATATATATATATATATATATATATATATATATATATATATATATATATATATATATATATAATCTGTGACTGAGTTTTGAGTCGAAATGTTGGACAAATGATTGTATTGTTCAATTTTGTATCATTTTTGAGAATTATTAGAGATAATAGTGTTTTGAACAGACCACCCCTGCAAGGGCCAAGGTACACCTGTAGTAACAACAATATTTATTGACACCTTTATCATGTTTTGTTGTACTACCACAGGGGCTTGAAATTGGGCATATTTGTTTACAAATAGTTGTAACATACGCATTTGACTGTCGTTACGGGCGTGGTCTTGTTGCTAGGTATTTTTTGCATACACTTTTTTAATGTTCACTTGCCTAAGAATCCTTGTTACCTTTGTAAATTTCACCATCGTTTGGGTGTTACTATGGGCGTGGTCATGGTTGCTATGGATATTTGCATACATCTTTTGAATGTTTACTCACTTACCTACCAGATGATGTTGTTATTTTAGCAAAATATACTGGCATCTGGTTGTTCAAAGTGTGTCAAAATGTTTCCAACAAAATCTGCAGAGTAACACTTTTATAAACATCTCAACAAGTTTCAGTCTCATTGACCAAGAACTTTTTGAAATATAAGGTTTTGACCAAAATTCACATTTTTTGTACATCTAATTTGCATATCGCTGATGAGATCATTATATTTCTTCATCTATGCATCCCCATTCAACCCAGTCTGCTCAGTAATTTTGGAATTAAATTTTTGACCAAAAAGACACATCTTTAGCCTTAATTTGCATATTACTGAAGGAATCATGAACAAATCCTAATCTACACACCCTAAGCACGATACCATCAAATTTAAGACCAATCTCCTAAATAATTTTTGAATTTAAGATTTTTGACCAAAAATGATATTATTTTACCCAAATCACACACCAGTGTACGATAATTTTGATTTGAACAAATCCCAAACTAGACACCAAAGGTAATATACCCATCAAATATCATAGCATTTGGTCCAGCGGTTTTGACTTTAAGTTGTTTACACACACACACAAGCACGCAAGCACAGACAGACAGTCAGACAGACAGACAGACAGACTGACACTTACCGATGCTTATAGCACTACTGAACCTTATCAGTTCAGTTGTGCTAAAAAATAGTGTGTTTCGATCCGATAACCCTACTGACCCTAGTGTACACCCGCCAGCCCTACACAAAAAGGTAAAATGGTAACTATTTATTTCTATTTCAATGTACAGCTTCATGACTTTGCCTCATCTTTGGTCACTTTTAAGAAAAAAAATATTTAATAGAGAAATTAGGCTATAACAGTACAATTGCACTCTGCTTAGAGTGTTCGTCAACTTAACTATAGTTGTCTTCATTTACTTCTTTTACACCCATCAAACTCTCATGGAAATATTGTGACCGACGAGTATCTTATCTTGGGGTCGCAGTAATAAAAATTTAAAGAAAAATAACATAACAATTCCGACCTACCTACCTATTTTTAATTTTGCTGCACAACTGAAAAGATGTACTTATTGCACTGACATTAAAATTAATTATACTAGTTAAAATATATAATACTAGATGGTGAAATTAGCATACACGAGCGCGAACGAGGTCATTATGTGTGGTATATATGTATAGTTCACCTTGCAAACGATGTATACAGCATGAAATGTAGCTTCTGCCTGTCTCCCCCCCCCTCTCTTCTCTCTCCTCTCTCTCTCTCTCTCTCTCTCTCTCTCTCTCTCTCTCTCTCTCTCTCTCTCTCTCTCTCTCTCTCTCTCTCTCTCTCTCTCTCTCTCTCTCCTATTGAAAACCTTGCACATGCATTTGATAAATTACTGATTCTTTTAAATATGTAAATTACAGTTTATTTCAGAGTCTATGCACAGTCTCGCTAACGCAAAGGTGAAATTGCATTTATATTTCGAATACTTTGAAGGATCTTGACAAGTAATAAAAAGTACACACTTGCAGAGAAAAGTCTACAAAATGTACAATATTCGTACCAGTCTCTCTGAAGATAGGATAATGCACTTTTACCTGGGAACCAACTTGTTTGAAAATCAAACTAGCTTCTAAATTTTGCCAAATCAAAGCTTGTTACTGGTGTTTTTGAAATGATCACAGATATTTGTTGGTTCATCATTTTGTTGAAAGGAAATAAATTGTCAGTCTATTATTATCCTATAGAGTTTTCACCATGCAGTATCTGGTGGTCATTTACGAGTAAAATATTGATAAAGCTTAAGATTCTTGAGAAAAAATGTTGCATGCGGTGACTCCTGTTGTCCTGGTGTTTACACCATTGAAGGGAAACATAACTCCTGGAAATAAAGGAATTTCATGTTTTTACATTTTACATTTTAGGTTCTGGAGAATCATTTCATGATTTCGTGTCACATAATTATCACTTGGTTGCCAAGAAACACAAAATTGAACCTTTTTTTATCACCTCTATTGTTCTTTCAGTAATACACTGCTGCATCATGGGTGTTATCAGCATGAATATTAATTAGCTGAGCAATGCATATTCATGACTACGTGAAGGAATAAAGCACTTGTGATTCATGATTATTCATTGTTCATCTAATCAATATGTATGCCTGCCCCCCCCCCCAAAAAAAAAAAACCAAAAAAACAAAACAAAACAACAAAAAAAAAAAAAAAAAAAAAACACGAGGCAACAGTGTAACAATGGCAGGACAACAGAGGTGAATAAGAGTTTAAATTTGGTATTTCTTGCCAACTGGGCAAAAATTCAGTGATGTGAAATCATGAAATGAATCTCCTGCCCCAATGTTTATGAAAATACGTGTGTTTCCTAGAGTGGCATTCTTCATAAAGCCACTTGTTGGTGATACTTTTCAGGGTAACAAAAATTCAAATATTCTTCCTAATAAATCAGAAAGTAATGGATTGTTATTCCTCAATATTTTTCTTCATTCAGCCAAGGAAAATACAAGTCGCCTAAGGGGGCTTTGTCACTAATGCTAGACTTAGGTCATGAGTATTTTCTAGCTGATTCAAGAAAAATGTTGGAGAATAACATAATTATACCAGTGCCAGTAATATGAAAGAAAAATCGGAGAAAGTAATGGTAATTTTGAATGTTTTGACTCATATTTCGAACACAGCAGGACCAGTGACATAGACACATGCTGTTGTGTCATAGATGTGTGTTGTAGTGACGTAGAGAAACCATGGTATAAATTCCATATTTTGTTGTTCAACTTGGCTCGTGCAACTTGGCTTGTGCATGGTATAAATGACCACATACTCATGGATGAATAATCTAACTCACTTGTTCTGCTTTCTTGACAAATATGACCTTTAAACCCTGTAGTTATGACAAGATTTTTATGTAAATGGAAACACATACCCCAGACAAGTTATCTACTTAAAAAAAACCCCAGACTTGTGTTCCTCATCAATAGGTCAGAAATGTTACCCTATGGAAGTAAATGAATAATAGAGATGTTCCTATGATAGCCTCAATATGTGTACAGTACCAATGTCATGTATGTACATTTGTACTTGTGTGTATGAGTGTGTCAGTACCTGTATACATGACCAATCTATGTATGTATAAAATATAGAGAATATTTAAATGTTATTATTCTTAGTCTGAATGTATTGAAATCTGCAAAACAAGAGTATGGTCCAGTCAACATTGTAAGAAGAGATATTCTTAATATTCTTCCCCTAAAAACGCTGCACATCATGATCAGGGCACACTGTCAGTTTTCCCTTATCTCCTTGTCTATATGCAGCCACATTGCAAGTCAGGGCACACTCAGTCTGTCAATTTTCCAAAGTCTCTTTGTCTATGCATCCATGGCAGACATTTCTACTGTTGGTTGACTTAATTGTCGATTTTCTGAGATCAATTCGGCAAGTGTTTCTTCTAATTTGAATCCCATTAGATCTTTCCGCGTTAAGAAACCAACCACCTGGTTGTGACGATCCACCACAGTGAGATGTCTCAGTCCCAATGTACGATAAATAATGTAAGTACGATGAAGTGAGAAGTTGTCCTGAACACATGGAGCTGATTGGTTATAATAAGGAGCCTGCAAGACAAAGTCATGACATTTATTGTTACATTCTGATATCAAAGGGAGAGGATACCTTGTAAATTCACTATGGCTGTTGAAAGACATAAAATGTATTGGTTTCACTCACTTTCATGATCACTTGTCAGTATGGAGCCACCATAATCTCAATTTGGGCAGAAGTGACCTATGGGCCTTGCTAGGCAACTTCCATTGAACATGTTGTCGACATGTTGAACATTGTTATGTTATTGTAATGATATAATGATACAAGTTGTCAAAAATATGTTCCCTAGGCTAGCAATACCCGTAGGTCACTATGTCTGCATCAATACTAACTCTGCACTAATAAGTGAAACCGAATAAACCACATATATTTCATCTCATTTAACATCCAAGTTTAATTAAATAATAAGAATTCACAAGTATTTGTCCCCTTTAAGTTGTGTAATAATGTTAGTTTTCAAAATAATTAAAATGTTTCTATATGGTGAATCTAATTCAGGCTATGTGTGAATATTATCAACTTTAGCCTTAACCAAAGGACAAGGAAATCCTATCATTTTAAACAAGGCTTCAACTATAATTGTACTGTGATGCACTTCCGATGAAAGTGTCTTTTCCGAATGGCCCTCTTCACGACCAAAGTAATAATTTTTTTGTTTAACCTAAATATAGCATATCAAAACACCTCTTCCAAGTAGCAACCCTAGTGGCCAAATTATGCAATCTTGGGGGTGGGGTGGGGGTGGGGGGTTGGCAATCCTTTCATGCAAAGTGTCTGGAACTTCAATAACTGGACTACTGAAACTACTAATCTGAGAATGACAAAACAATGCAAACCTTACCAAATTGACATAAAGTTCTTGATACTTGGGATCTGTACAAATTCTGTCTAAAACTTCACCCATATCAGCTGGTATCTTGTCAACAATAATCTGTGTAGGAAAAACATATATATAAGTAAAAGTCATCCTGTGAAAAGGTGTCCCTATCTTTCCAAAAAAAGTTGTTAAATAATTGATTGTTAAATAATATGTGCCTCGGAAATAAAATTCTTACACTGTGTTCAAGAAAACTCAAAACTATACTAAGTTAAAATCAAGAAAAGCATCAAGGGGTCACCATACAATTTTTTTAAAAATGTGACGACAAAATTAAACCATTTCGGAATTCAACATGGCCACTGAATACTGTGTTCAACAGACTGTTCATTTCCATGAAAATAAGACAGAAACCCTAAATTGTCTTTTCATATTTAAAGAGGACCTGGCACAAGCTTGTGTATGGAAAAAGTTTGGAGATAGTTCAAGAACTTTTGATTTTCGAGGAAATTGGTCCTTGAAGTGAATTCTACCTTTAATTTATCTGAAGTACTATCTTTGTTATGTGCAATATGTCAAAATTACTTGATAAATCATAACATGCATTGTGGTAGCCTTATTTAATTTTCTGCTTTTGTATGACCTGGCCTTGAATTTGACCAAAATGAGAACAATAAATGTATATTATATAAGAAAATATACTAAGTCATTGAAAGTAAGATGGTGACAACAAAAATGTTTTTCTGGATGAAAATAGTTATTTTTTGTTGAAATTTGGGAGGTTTAATGAGCCAAATGTAGTCTTCTGACTTGCACTGGTATTGGTTAAAGGCATCTGGACTATTAATTACTATATGATTATGAACTGAAAATATCACCAACATCTACACGTCCTTTTTTTGTCATATTTTCTGTTTCATTTTAACCAACGAACCAACACAATGATTTTATGAAAAAAAAGGGTCACCCTTATATCATAAGATACCTGTTGATATTCTAGTGGGGTCACATCAGGTGTGTCATCACTAGGTTCTTGAGCACTTTCAAATAAATCTTCGCTTTTCAACAGAACACATAATTCTGTCCTTGTGATCAAACCAAGGAACCGGTTGCCACCATTTTCATCACTTTTGACGACTGGAAAGCCACCATGTACTGTGTCTTTCAATAAATGTGCAAGATTATACGCTGTCTCTCTGGGATGTACAACTAACACTGGGGAAACCATAGCATCTTTGGCTAAGTGGAGTTCCAAATTAACACTGTATGGGGTAGCAAACAAGATAAAAGATTAAAAGAAAGTGTGGATATTAAATTCCATTGCCACAAAAACAGTCAACCTAACATATAAATATTATTCGTGTACATAAAATATCACTTTTTATACCTTGTGTAGGCCAGGTAATAGGTATTCAATAACTATGTATGCAAGCTACCAGACAACTGTCAGTTACTGATTGACATACAGTGTACTTTGTGGCAGAAAGGGAAACTAGATCATTAAAGGGGAGGGGAAACATGATCACTGTTACCCACAAATGGGTGTATTTCATCTCCTTCTTGGGGCAATAAAGTTATGAATTCACTATCAAAATATATGATATGATACAACCCATTGAAAAAAAATACAGGACTGGTGTGTTTGCTTGCTTGTGCTATTAAAGCAAGAATGGGACAAGTTTTATGCAAAACATACAAGATAATTTAGTGGTGGTAACTTATCAAAGTATAAATACCACTATATTTTGATAGAATACTCCTACAGATTATAAGAATAAAGTCTGACTGTTTCAGTTACATTATAACTTCCACATATATAAACGAACTGATAAAAGTGTCACCTGAACCTACATCAAAGGCACTCGCTGTTGTTTTTGCATAAGTTATGTTGTTGTTTCTACCTAATTCTGTCTTTGCGTGAAGTATTTCCATGGCTCACTTCATTTTGAGACAAATGCACTAGTTTAGTTTTTGCAGATTGCAACATAACTTCATTTGATATAGATAAACCGACGATTAATTTGACTTACGCTTTGTGTTGGTCATCATAAATAACAGGTTCATGGTCCAGGAAAGGAATGCACTTGAACTCTAAGATGGAGTGATAGATTGGATGAGTAAAGAAATCACCAACCCACTTTGAAACTACTATGGCCACCATAATTGGCAACAGAAACTGAATGTCATTTGTAATCTCCATCTGAAATCAGAGAAAACAAATTGTTGAAAATTGACTTCATTTATTATAAACACTTTGCGACTGTAAAATGCATTTAATTTATTTTAAAAGTGCATTACTTTGGATATTTTGAGAAACAATAACAACTTTTATCCAACAGTATTTATAATTAGTATTTCAGAACATGTATTAACACTTCATAACACTATAATCCATTCAAGGGTGGGAAATAAAGACATTTTTAAAAAACTTTGGCTTCTGGAGGTGAGTCTCAGCATGATTTTATGACACTTATATTATGAATATTTGCTGAGAAAGATGAATTGAAACTGGTTCCTGATTGTCATTGTTCAGTGGCAGTCCTAGTCTTGCTGCTAGACGTTCGGGCTTTCTTCCGATACGATAAGCGAACGAAGTTTGCAGTGAGACCTTGGATGTTCCATCCTCGATAGCGATGTTCGGTCGTGTGTCTTATTGTATCGGAAGAACATCCGAGGTCTACTGAGCAGCTAGACTATGGCAGTCCTTGCTATGGACATGCATTGCCTGATTGGAGTCTGCAGACATGTTTCTGTGAAATTGCCGAGAAACTCACTTTGATACTTGTTCCTAATTCACTGTTCAGTCTAGGTCTTTGCTATGGACACATATTGTCTCAAGGGAGTCAGCAGTCATGAATATGTTGAAGTGAAACAATCTATTTGAATTGGGTGCAAAGTGTAATAAGCACTTAGGGGGTCATGTAGTACATGCCTCATCAAATGTAATGAGCACTTAGGGGGTCATGTAGTACATGCCTCATCAAATGTTCTCTTGTAAATCTTTTCATTTTACATGAATGAAGAGAAACCAAAACAAGCAAAGGAAGGTCAAAGTTCAAAGTTCATATCACTCATACCATGATAACAGTGAGTGACATGGTTAATCTTGACACTCCGCCAAAGAATGACGCTGCACCAATCAATGCCATAGCACCAGGATCCATCCAAGCCCAATATTCGTCTGTTTGTACACCAAACAAGGAAATCATCACTACACCAATGATGCGGCCATACAATGCACCAATCAAACTGATCAAAATAAACAGAAGAAACCTTTACAAGAAACTGTTTACCCTATCAAACTAATGAAAATAAGCACAATGGACCTTTACATTAAATAATGCCCCCATCAAACTAATGAAAATAAGCGAAGCCAAGACGTTATATTAAACAGCAACACATTCACACAGATCTACTAAGCACAAAAGACATTTACATTAAGATTGATCAAACTATGTAATATGTATGATAGTGTTTTTGTGCACATGTGCACACATGCATGCTTGTGAGTGTGCGAGTGTGTGTATACTTACGCAAGTCATATATGTACCAGTAGGTAGGTAGGTAAGCAGGTAAGTAAGTGGGTAGGTATGCATGCATGCATATATTCATGATGCATGCAATCACTGTGTGTCTGTCTGTCTGTCTGTCTGTCTGTCTGTCTGTCTAGTCCATGCAGTAATTACTCTGTATTTATTGATTGTCTGACTTACAGCATGGGTACTACTAATCCTGTAGACATTGCAGTACCAGCTGTCCAGCAAGCTAACGGATAGTAGACTACCAACATAGTACACAGTGAGGCATAACCAAATTCCAAATGTGTTTCTCTTGAGAACAAATGACCTATTGCTTCCTCTCCAGTTACAAACATCAGAGTTGCCACTATAAATAAACAAAAATTAAAGAATTCACATCAGCAAATGTCCATCAAAAGAACCAAATATTCTGTTATTTTTAAATCTCTCCGTTGAATCTGAACTGATATCTGCAATGTTCATAAATGTAATGTGCCATTCTCAGAAATGATAAATACTAGTATCTTGTATTAGAGTACTGATAACACTGGAATGTGTTAAGTGTCTGTTGGAAATTTACACCAACTTGTACGAGTTAATTCTTCTTAAGAACACACATCGTTATTTGAAAAGATTCAATATTTGCTATTTATTTTGCATGTATTACCATATAGCTCATTTCAGAACTTGGGGCAAAATGATAAAGACTGTAGTGTGACATTAGGGTTAGGGATTTTAGATCACAATATAAAGTTAATAAAATTGTTGTTGAGAGGCTTTACTCTCTAGGGTGAAATTGTTATCACATTGAAGGCAGGGCACGGTATATGTCTTGTGTGCCTATGTTTATAGATCATGGAAAAGTTTCTTATAACGATAAAGGCACACTGGCAATAGTTCTTGTCGACATTATAAAATGTATTGGAATACATACATTATAAAAGAGTTAGTATAAGTCAGTGTATGTAGTGTAACATTAGAGTGTTTATGGAGTCATGATGGGTGAATGGTTAGCGTGACCGGCTTGGAATCTACAGGTTGCAGGTTCGAGCCCCGTCGCTGCCTGCTGTTTGTTTCTGAGTGGCTAAAGTCCTTGGGCAAGATTTGAACCACGACTGTGCCTCAGTCAACCCAGCTGTATAACTGGGGACCTGGTAAGATGTAGGTTGCAATGTGAAGGCTTTAATCCTATGCGCTTAAATGGCTGCAATGGATTGTATGCTCCCCGGGGAGTTGAGGAAGACTAAAGGGCCGTTGTGCTGTTCTGATCCGAGCCAGGGGTAATAATTGTAAAGCGCTTTGAGCACGGAGTGGGAAAGCGCTATATAAGAAACCAACATTATTATTATTATTATTATGCTGCAAAAGAAAAATGTTACTAATTATGTATGGAAGTAGCTAGATTGCAAGATACATCATGTTGTTTAGCCGTATTAGTACACTGCCTCGCTTCTCAAGCTGATAGCGTGACATGGCATGTTGTATCTTGACAGTCCAGTATGGAAGTTGTAAATGTTAGAAGTGCAACTGTTTCTGCCTATACTGTCTACAGTTCAAAGCTGATAAGGAAATAACTCAAAGTGGCATACTCTGTAACCAAGATCCACTTTTCAACTGATCTTAGTACACAATAAGGACACATATTATAACTTATTTTGAAGAAAATCTGGGTCAATTCAGGGAGCTAAAACGTTGTTAAATATGCATCAAGAGAAATGAAAAACAAGAGACACTCACTGCAGTATTTTTTATGATATATTGATAACAAAAATATCATATTTATTTGACACACATATCTGATGAGAGATGTAAAATGATCAAGCCCCATGGCACGGGTATGTGACTGCAAGTGTGGCATACTCAAAGTATTTGCATGAGTGTACTTCACTTTCTCTGTGGCCATACTTTCATTAGCATAGTGAGTGAAAGTGCAGCAGAAAACACTGCAAGCGCAAGTGCAAATACCCCTGAGTACCCACACTGGAACTCATGCAGCACAGGGTTCTGTTATTATCACATATATTTATTCGAAACAGCAAACTGCAGTAAAAATTAATCTATGCAAAAACTTGATTCCATGCACTCATTTGCATATCATTTGCATATGTGTATGTAATAATGTTTTTGATATTGCCCTGCAGTGCAAATACCACTAGTATGCATGTGCACTCTAGTGCCAAGTAATCACAGGTACATAATTTATGTAATAATAATTTCTAGAAATGATTCAACATATTTAATATAATATCATAAAGATACTTCAATATGACACAAAAGTAACCCTGACCATAAAAGTTACACAATGTGCCCCTGTATATATTAAATGCTTTGAGTGTTACTATAAGTGGTTAGTGAAATGCTCTGAACAATTCTGTTGATGCCACTTGTTCTTGGTTTACTAGCCATTGAATAATTGGAAACTCAATGGAAATCAAAGCTGATATCAAGTTAGCTTATAAAGCGGGAAAGTGGAAAAAAAAACAAGTTGAGTAACAAACAAGTATGCGCCTAGGAAATAGAAGTTTTATACTTTCGCTGTTACTTTGTTCTACAAAACTCCAATCCATTCTCAATCAAAATCAAGAAGCTTAGTGTTAGTGTTACAAATAATGCAATAATCTCTACCTAGCAAATAATAAGGATGACAAGATAGAGGTTTTATAATTTAGTTAAAAAATGTCACACTTCTAAGATTTAATAGATTTACATATGTTAGGTGACGATGGTATAAAATCTTTGTTTTGATGTTCCACTGTATAGATACTATACTTACATCTACTGTATTTACAGTATAATGAATTACCTCGACGTATCAACATGGATGAATTCCCTGGACCTGATATACAATGATATGTCATGTACACTATGATATAATATGCAACAGTCAGTTATGAACTATGAAACATATACACAATGAACATTGAACTAAACACATTGAACAGCTGGAAAACTTGGGTTCAGGAACACCTTCAAAATTAGGAATGTATGATGTCACTTTCACAACGTCCTTTGTTGGGAAAAGCATGGTGGATTTCAATTCATCTCAATATGCCTTTTTCACTGAACTTCAAAGTCCCAAAATGTTTATATGCTTGGCATTACTTCAAAAATTCATTGAACCCCCAACAATCAGTCTGATTCTGTGATTGGGTTGGTTCAACTCAATACATAACACCTACCATCTTAATTTACCATGACGGTTATCCCCCATTAACCGTTCAAGTGCTACAAACCTGACTTGGTGAGCAAGCAAGATGGGTATAATAAACATTGTTTAAATGTGAAACCCCAATTGCTTGGTTAATGGCTTCATCAAGTAATGCATATTGTTTTAAATATCACAAAAAGGTTGATTGGCCAATCAGAATAACAAACCAGGTGTACACCTTAATTTGAATACTTACATTCATTAAAAGTTAGATTGGACCACATAGAAGTCTCGTTTTCAAATATGATGCCTGGTGGACAGCTGTAAACTCGGACAGTTGGTTCTGGTTGTATTTCTGTAGGAGTTGATATGCAGCTTGGACTATAGCCCCTCGGTCTGTTCAGGAATGTTTCGAAGTGAAAAAAGGTGAAGTAATTCTTGAATACAGCAAATATAATGAGAATATTACATGATAATTATGATAATAATAATTACTAGATTCATCCTTCACGTAACAACCACATCCTAACAGGTGCATATTTTGGTAAGTATCCACTGTATGTATCACAAGTATGCTTCAAGTCTGGCGAGAGGAATTTGTGACTTTCCATTGGTGTGTTACACTGGGCAACATTTTACCCACAACTCTCTCTCTGACTTTTACGCTTGGCAATTAAAATATTGTACAGTGCAGTCTGCTAGTCACTAGTAAGGTTTGCTATGATGAGATGAACAAAATCTTGATTTTAGTAAGTAAAATAAAACTGACTACTCACGCTTGTTTTTCACCCTGAGTATAACATGTAAAGGGACTGCATGGAAAGGCAGCTGGCAAGAAGACGGACAGAGTTGCAAATAAAATCTGTAAAAGTCAAAATATATCTCTTGGTGAAAAAGGGATCTTAGTCAATAGTTGTATAAAGGAAGCACTATATTGAAGTCCTATCACATATTTGGATGGACTATTTTTTCTGAATGTTTTGACTGGATAGAAATGCAACTTAATTTTGCTATGAAACACTGGGAAAGGATGATTGTTTTTGACAAACACGATTAGTACCCAACTATAGTGGTCCTCACTTTTGGTCCAATAGCTGCCTACAAACAGTACACCTAGTGGCCAAAATATACAAATCTTTTGTCTTTCTGATAACTGGAATATATTTTAGGGTGCATTTGATGTTGCACAATCATGATTTTGATTAATCTGACATCATTTTTGGAAACAAGGTTGTAAAGAAAACACACAAAATCATGATTGCGATCAATAAATAATGATTATGATTGTGCAAATTGAATGTGCCCCGATGCTTCTTTTCAGACTTGAGTGGTGAAAATGCTACCAACTAGCTTCAAAGATTGAACTGTATTTTATACTCACAATAATTATACAAGGTTCAATCCACCTGGCTATATTTTGGATCCAAGACTGTGATAACTTTCTCATAACCAGTCTTCTCAACCTTGCAAGTTTTAGGTTGATAAATACAAACAGCGCCCCCAAGAGGCCACCCATGATACCCAAAACAACAGTGGGAATAAACAGTAAAATGTTTACATCCAACCCTTTTCTGACCTGAAAAACAAAAAAAATGCTACACTCAGCAAAATAGTTTCAGACGTCAGTTTACAGTAAATATTTTGGCAAGGAAAGGAAATTATCAGGATAAATTCATTAGATGGGAACAAATATTGTTCATACAAATCTATTACATCATATTTTGAAAAAATAAATAAATAAATAAATAAATAAGGAAATGCACACATGAAAGTACTTCTTTAAAAAGAAAAGAAAATGAAATGATAATTTAATATAAACAAATACAATATACATATGTTAAAGCTAATTCTGTGAAAACATAATCATTCATTGTACACTTGTTATAAAATATATATGGGGGTGTTTTTTTTGGCAGCTTCAGTAAGTACATAAAATCTATGTACCCCAGTCATTTTACCAGGTTTCCTATCAGTATTTTTGTTGCGTGTGGTAAGGGTGTAAAATCAAATCTACCCAGGGTTTCCCACTAACTTTACCTGGGTTTCAAAACAATATTATGGTGCAATATAGGAAATTATGTCAGTTTCACCTGCTTTATCCCTCTCTGTTTATACTGAGGTTCCCAAACCTTATCAATCACAATGATTACCATGGATACGGTTGGTTATTGTGTTACACTGTCAATAAAAATAGTGTTTTGAATTTTATACTACTTGATTGATTGATTGATTGATTGATTGATTGGTTGAGTGATTGGTTAGTTGATTGATTGATTGATTGGTTGGTTGGTTGTTTGGCTCTGTGGTTGAGTGAGTGAGCAATTGATTGATAGATTGGTTGGTTGATTGAATGATTGATCTAGTGATTGATAAATTGATTGATTGAATGATAATTGATGAATTACCTGAAACATGATATTTTTCTCGGCACTAAACATGCCAAAGTTTCCAGTGTAATGAAACGCAGTGAATGCCGAGTCAAACAGATCAGTTGTAAACGTTGAAATAATACAACAGAAAAAAGTCATCCATGACAGTTTCAGATTCCAAAATGACGACACCTCTTCCATGGAAAATAACAATCCACCAACCGGAGCACCAAAGGCTGACGCTACTCCTGCAGCAGCTCCAGCCGAGATAAAATTACGCCTGTAATAGTAAATAAACAGAGGTACATACAATTTCTAGTTTTGAGCTCTAGCTCAGATATAAAATTTCCTACAGTTAGCAAAAAAAAAAGAAAAGAATTCTGCCAATGGGAAATCTAAGATTTGGCTGACATATTCATAAATTTCATTTTTTTTTTCAGAATGCAAAATGATAATTGAGATTTTCTCTGATTTTTCAAGGACCTTTACCAGCACTGGAACTTTGGTAATTTATGATGGGCCCTGTGACTAATCTATCATATACATAAGTATTCAAATCATTGCAAAATACAATATTTAAATATTTCTGTCCAACCCCTTTCAAAGCATCACTTCTCAGTCCCCCTTCACACAAACCACTTTCACAAAATCTGATCAGCTCTCTGGTCCACTACAACCAACCCCTTTCAGACCTTCCCTTCTCTGGAAAGTATCCTCTCTGGCCCCTTTAACAAACCCCTTTCCGAGCATCATGCTCTTTCCCCCGTCAGACCTATATTATCAAAAGTCTGATAATTATACCTGGATGATGACTTACCTATCTTCAGAGTTTCTGAATCTGGTAAAATAGGGTAAATTGAACCCCAATGTTTCAGATTTAAACTGACTAAGACCTGCTCCAACCAATGCTCTGTAAGACAGAAAATAACATGACAATTAATAACAAAAAATATGGAAAGGTCTATTCAAAGCTGGCTACAAAACTACAGAGATATCTATTCAAAGATGGCTACAAAATCATAGAGATCTATTAAAAGAAAGTATCAAAATATTGGATTGGTCTATTCAAAGATGGCAGTAAATTACGGAACGGTCTATACAAAGATGGAAATTATGGAAAGGTCTATACAAAGATGATTGGAAATTATAGAAAGATCTATTCAAAGAAGGCTGTCACTATGGGAAGGTCTATTCAAAGATGGCTACTATTATGGAAAGGTCTATTCAAAGATGGCTGCTATTACAGAAAGGTCTATTCAAAGATGGCTGCTATTTATTTATTGAAAGGTCTATTCAATGATGGCTGCTTTTCAAAGATGACCATCCAATAAACTAGGTTTATCAAATTATCAATAAGAAATCTCCTATGCAAAGTTGTCTACAAGTCTTTGAAGAATATTGACATACCCAATATGTATCATAGGTCCTTCAGGTCCTACTGGCATACCACTACCAACAGCACAAATACACGACCAAACCTTGACCAGTAAAGTTTTCACATTAAATATATTTCGTACGAGTGTTCCGTTTAAGTAGCCAATTAGTTCCGGAATACCTGACCCGGAAGCCGATGGTCGGAGATACTACAAAATAGAATAGACAATGATACTTACAGTAACCATCAAATAAGAGAATTTCTACTGCTATTAATGAGAAAATGTGCCTTGGAGACCAATTTCTTTGAAAATCGGAGTAACTTAAATCACCCAAAACACCCCATAATGAAAGCTTGTTCTTGGTACTCTACAAATTATAACAGAAGTTTTTATTTGGATTTTAAATGTTCAAGGTTTTAAATTTGTGGACTTTATCAAACCTTTTAAATCAAAATTAAATAAACAGAAATCCCTTCCCTGGTTTGGTTCTTCCAAAATTACTTAATCACTTTACACCAATAAACAATATTTTAATTTTATTTTGTTTCACTATGCGTTTATCAAGCCTTACTAAGGTTACCCCCCCCCCCCCAAAAAAAAAAAATAAAATAAAATAAAATAAAATAAAATAAAATAAAATAAAATAAAATAAAAATTATTAGAAAAAATCAGATTTTACACTACTACCTACCCACCCCTAAACTCTATGAGAACCCTAGCAAAATAATAACAATGACTGATGGAATCTATATTGATTGAATAACATATTAAACTACATATGGTATTATGTAGTGATGGGCTGAGGCTCATCATTTTATATCAACTTACAACAACAGGCAATGAAGCAGCCAATACAAAAAGAAGACTGTAACCAAGAACAAAACCCCAGGCTATCAACGTCTCTCCACCCTGAAAAATAATCAGAAATAATTATGTATGTATATATATATGATAGTACTCTCTAGTGCAAATATGCCTGAAATCTATTATCATGGTCATCACTATACAGAACCCTAAATAATTTGATATTGAACATTTAATGAATAAAACATCTATTCATTATTTCAGTCATCAGTATTGAATTGATATCATTCAGGTTTTCAGCTGAAAGTCTACCAATTGAATGATAAATTTTGATGCTTTCTATTTTTTTCCACTGGTTATTTTGTCAGCCATGTTGTCATTTGTTTTCTCACAAACTCTCCATTCATCCATTAGCACTGAGTCTCTATCTCTATCTCTCACTGACTGACTCACTTATCTACTTATTATGCTTAACCAGTGTTTTGGCTAAAACTTGCACAAATGTTCATACAACGTACTATAGTATAATTCAAGTGGGGTACCCTGGTGATATCAATGGGGAACACACATTTCCACCTAGTAGTAGGAATACTAGTATTTTCCCTTGATAAAAAAAAAATGATAAATTAACTAATTCAACCAACCCACAAATTCACTCACGAATCAATCAATGAACCAACCAACCAACCAACCAACCAACCAAACCACTAACTAGCCCATCAATCAATAAAATATGTCAAGAATATGCTGTATAAATTTGAATATTAAGTAATTAACTAATTTGTAAATTTCTAGTGGTCAGCTTCTTCTTTTTTCTGAAAGACTTGTATGTATCTTGTTTACCTGAATATAGTCCTCTGCTTTGTCCCACTTGAAATCAGCAATGACATCGATAAATTGATGCATTAGAAAACCTATCATTCCTACAGTGAAACCAATTAATCCCATCATTACCCATCTATCCCAGTCTAACCTGTGTGGAAAAAGGGATAAATGTTTTCAATAGAGGTTACAATGTGAATGTTTTAATCCTATGTGTTTATAGTTGCTACAATGTATCGTATGCTTCCCTGGGAGTTGAGGAAGTATAAAGGGTTACTGTGCTGCTATAGGTTCATACCAGGGGTAAAAATAATTGTAAAAGTGTTTTGAGCACAGTGTGGGAAAGCATTGTACAAAAAAATAACATTATTATTACTGAAGTTAACTTTTTTATGGCAATAATATAACACAAAAAACATCATATCAAATCTGTACAATCATCTGTCCCTCAATTACTGTAATGTCACCATGCACAAATATGTAGTAGGGAAGTGAGATGAATTTTGAGTATAGACAGATAGGATATGACAGTGATTACTTTGTTTACTCAGTTCATACATTATATAAATCACTTCCCTATGGCATACTATAACAGACCATTCATACACACATTTTGCACTTTATTGTGTTACAGAGACTCTAGCAAGCAGAAAAACATAATCAAGTTGTTTCAATAAAATTTTAAAAATTCAAAATAAATATCAAGTAGTATATAATTCGATCTAATTCAAAATGTAAACAACATTTTGCTAATAAATTTATGAATTTCTTTAACTAAACTGTTGCAATATGTATCTGAATGTTAATTCAAACAAAGTGAGTGTTTTCCAAGTTGATATTGAGTATTGAGACTTGTTTGAAATATTTTTCACGTCCGTCCTATAGAATTTCAGAAACTCACCTAGCCGGCTGCTTCCTCAGCCAATTTTTATAAGCTTGGCTATGTGGTGGCAAGTAGTCCAAACTCTCATACGTCGCCAAAATATTCCGCTCTGCTTTCGTATATCTGTGATTCACGTATGCACTTTCATAATCCCGCCCCTTGGTAAAGAATCCAGTAGGTTCGTCTGATTCTGTGGTAGTAACACTTGCGGCGTCTTCTTGCGGATGACCATGTCTGGATCCTGGTCGATAACGTAAACTCTTTTCTGGGTTGCCGCCGCCACTACTAACACGGTCACCACTGCCGTTTTCAAGTTGATCCAAATCTCCCTCGTTGTTCGCCATTGTCTGCATGATTTGAAGTTCAATAGCAGGGGTGTCACAGTGGTTATTACAATTCATTAAAAAATGAGGAAGTGAACAACAATCAACATGTAAAAAAACTAAGTTTACTATGGATATAAAGATCCTGGGTAAACATGGGTAACGCCTCCTTGCGAGTGAATCGGAGGTCAAAGTCGAAGGATAATCTATCTGTATCATTTGTAGGTTATCTAACAATGTCAACAGATCCAACCGTGACAGACAAACAGGTAATTAATATGCCCAGGAATATATTTGTTAATTAAAAAAAAATAATAAAGGAAAGTTCTACAATGCTTTATTACCTCCGGATATTGAACCAAGGGCTTCGCTGCTACATCTGACTCCGAGTTCGAGTCGTCTGGCGTCGAATCCATGTACTTTGTCAATGGGAACATTTGCCCATGCTGTAACACATCATCAAAAGCTTTTTTCTTTGTATGCGAACGAACAGAACTAGGTTGATATACGAGGAGCAATCACAACTAATCAGTCTACCAGTTTCACTTCCCCAAGTATCGATATCATGATCACTCAAGTCGCCATTTTCTAGGTCATAGGGCATGGAAAGTTTTATCGTGTAGTACGCCCTCTTCAGAATAATCGATGATATACTTCGTTTTCAGAAATTAAATAACGCCATCGTTCTCACATAATCAACAATATAATTGTCTTCGGTGGAGGAGGGGTTAATTAACGCGTCAGGGAGGGCGGTACTTCGGTAGACAACTTGTCCGTGTAACATCGAAAGTACTCTCGGTGATGTACACTGGAGTAAATCTAACATTGGAGCGGTGTAACTTTCGAAGCACTTCACCTACAGCGGTACATTGATGTACAATATACTGTTACATTAGCGTATATTAAACTCAACCCCAGTGTTACATCGGAGTATGTACACTCGCGTAACTCTGACGAGTCTGCATACGCTGTACCTGCAGAAGAGGCATGCAGCAGACCATCAGTGGAGATCTTCACCGTTGTACCACTAGATGAGAAATCAGTGTTACATTAGCGTAACTCACCTCCAGCAGTACGTCGAGGGGGGGGGGGGATTTGCGTGTGTATCTTACCACTGGTGTGTGATTCAGGTCAAATAATATCATCTTTGGTCAAAAAACTTAATTTCAAAAACAAAAAGCCAGGGCTGCGTTGTTTATCTTTCCACCAGTGTATATTATACTTATACCCGACAAGTTCACAAGATAGCAGGATTAGTCGCTCTCACCGTACCCTTGGTATAGACTCACTCTGGGAATGCAAAAACATGCGGAAAATATCGATTTATTTGTAAATATTTTTGTAAGGTTAGTAGATTCAAAATATTTTTATTTTTGAAATGACACAGTGATGTATCCACTTATGATAAACTTTTATATAACAGAAACTTTAAATTATCACTTCATCGAAAAAAAGTAGTTGTCTGTGATCAATGCAAATTTGGACAACATCGCATGATGGTTGCACGCTTTAGGTGTTCAGCACATTGAATTGGCTTCAAATTGAATTGGGGAGGAGAAATAATGTAGACCGTGATGATAGGATATGTAGTCTCTGTGAGGTCGAGGACGAATTTTAATTTTTCTATTAATTATAAAATGTAAATTTTTTAATCAATAAGTACATTCCACATTACTTTTACTCTGAGGCTCTCCATCCCATCCTACACAAATTTCATAAAAATCATGCGTTCTGAAGACAGTAGTCCCGTCTAGACGTAGGTCGTCCTACTGAGGTAGGATAGGTTTGTGTCTACACTCACGAAGGTTATGTCGTAGATGTCACGCGTTCCCTCCTGACTCCGTCCTGACAGTACTATAATAGGACGAAGTCAGGTGACTCCGTCCTGACAGTACATAGGACGAAGTCAGGAGGGTTTCAGGAAATATCTCGAAGGTGTCCTGAGTCAGGACGGTTTCAGGACAGGTTTGGGACGCGTTTTCGTCTACACGGGCTTCAAACTACCCGGTCCTGCCTCAGGTAGGATTTTTAGTGCCGTGTAGATGGGGCTAGTGATACAATCCAAAAACCCATCACAGTGCAGCCAATTTGTTTTAGTTTTGAACGTACTCCTTATGTCAATTTAGTTAGTGCTGCTCCTTTACTGAGGAGTTCAGATCTATGAACTAAAGCCAGTAAGGAAGACATCGGAATTTTCCCCAGATGTGCACTAGATAATGTGTCGGGTACAGGTTTCCAGGTTACTTTAGTCTGGTTTTTCCTGCGTGGTCTTATGTACAGTGAGAAGGGGTTGTAGGGCTCAGTTTTTGTTGTTGAAATGTTTCTTTTTCGTTTAGTTGTTTTTGCGAATTTCACTGTTGTGTTTGTTTAAAACATATCTAGTTGAAATTATTTGAAAGAATGTTTATCATACATAACACTTTATAATATTTGACAATAAATTAATATTAATAATAATAATAATAATAATAACAACAACAATAAATAAAGTAGACTTATATAGAGAGAGTTGGTGGCGCAGATTACAAGGCCGGCCTGCACTCATGTCACAGCTTGGCGACCTACCAATAAGTTTAATAGTGTGTTTATTTGCTTTGATTGGGTTGTGAAGCATATATAGGAGAGGTACGTATACAGAATAACACAATTGGGAGTGACACAAAGTTGCGGGCGCGCTGGACCATGATATAGTGCTCTATTGGGACGTGTCGTCAATGACAACAAATAAACAAACAGTTACACCGCTACACGGTGTTCATCTTACTAGACAGCCTTGCGCACTATGACAGCTCCAATGAAAGAAACCTACACACAGTCATAAATATAGAGATATCCCGGATTGATATACTTGGCAGTGTGCAACTTAAAAAGCTTGCCTTCTCTGAAGTGGCAAAGTCAATTGATGCCCATTTTAGCCACTTCTTCAAGACTGTGCCAATTCCAACAGGAGCTGCTTCAAGTTTTGTGAAAGTCCGGAAAATACTAAGTGATTTTTTGGTGAGTGATTGCTTTAGCAAAATACCATCTGTTATAGCTAAAATGATGTAGGCTTTGTGTTTCACTCATGTAACATGACATTTAATACACACCCTCAGACAACTTCTAATGCGAATGAAACAATTACCCAGGTGCCATATACAGTGGGGATGTAGAAGTAGTCAAGTTGAAATGTTGATTGTAAACGATTGAATCTATTAAAATCATCAAGTCCACGACGTGTAATGTTTTCATTAGAAGCCTGTTTTTACTGCAGTTTGACTGAATGAATAGCAATGCTTATAAGTGTTCAATGTGGCTGGGCAAATGAACCTGTTGTGTTTATTGAGTCTATGTTATTGTTAATCTAGATAGAGTTGAAATGTGTGTATCTTTGTTTCAAAAACGTAATGTCCCATGAAACACTAAGCCAACAATTCAAGCCAACATCGTTTTAGCTATATCAACCTGGGTGATATTGTGAGGCAGCAAACTCCTGAGAAAAGCCACCTTGATTTTTGGTTAACATCTACAGCCGACAGTTTACCCAGGTTCACAACAGGTCGTAATATAACAATATAATTGACACTGGTAAAAGAATATTGGCAAATGTTAACTGCGCATGTACGGGGGAAAATTACACCACTGAGACCGTGACTGAATAACCTTATAGCGTGCCAAGAGACTGGACATAAATCATACTGGGGTGGGGGTGTATTTGTCACTATTTTTGTGCAATGGCATTTTTGATCACATATTTCCAATGACAGAGGATGATGGGTTGGGGTGGGGTTGGGGGTCAGTAATATTGAGTAAGGTCTTGGGGAGGAAATACCAATCTTTGCCAGGCACTGGACTTCATAAAAAATACCACTCCCACCCTATATAATGTGTGTTAAACTAGTCCCTAACAAAAATGTTGGTTTACAAAATGTACACGGCTCTGTGTTTAATTTCCTGTGAGAATTTAAAATCACACACCTTCTTTCCAATTCACCTGAATCGTTTCAACACAACACAATGCATGCGTTATTTACCATCGAAGACTTTGTGTAAATGAATGGCCCGCAGCTGAAAACAATATAAGACTAAAGCCGACTTTCAAAGAGAAACGGTCAATGGAGACCTGCGTTTTGACCATAAACGTTGGAGAGAGATTTACCCAACCACTATGTTGTGACGTTTTTGAGTCGAATCATACAATGGCAAATTCCGCCATGGAACACACAGTTGAAAGAATACAATATAAACCCTTCTTTCGAAGGAAACGTTTAAGATTTACGCGGTGGGTTTAAAATCAGTCAGTGAGGGAGTTATACATGTACACAGCGTCGTTATCAGTGAGGAGACACTTTGAAATTACTTTTAGACGTTGCAAGATTTAATTTATATGTTAACATACGGAACATTTTCCCTTTGACTCACCCTGTAATACAATATACCACAGCCGTTGTCGTTCTACTGTGTCGAATGCTTTCAAAAAGTCTACAAAAACGCAATAGATTTTTTCCCCTATTCATTGTCAAGTATTTTTGGATCATATGGATTTAATTTATAAGATGAAAATGTTGTCAACGGTGGAGTAGTCCCTCCTAAAAACCATCCTGGGTTTCGTTAATCTTGGCGAAAGCATCCACCCAAAAGGATCGAAGTCTCCGATTAAGGATTATCAGTGAAGATGTTAGTGAAGATACTTACGCTGTAACAGAGAAATCCCTCTGTAGTTATCCAGTACATTGGTTGCACCCGTTTTACGATTTGACACAATTTTAGTCGATTGTATCGATCAAGAATCCATGTCTGACCCGTTCCGTCTGAATTGCCATTAGACATCTATATTTCTTCGATTCAAACGTTTACATTCTAAGTCAAACCATTCTGGTTGGGTTCAGCTTTTTTGATTTACCATTCATTGAATACTTTTCTACTAAGACAACACTTTGAAGCAGCACAATCAAAGATATCTTGCCAGACAGATATAAAATCATTTACGTCAAAAATTACGTTTTTCACTAATTACCGATTCTGAGTGCAAATTACTTCAGAGTGGACGTAACTAACTCTGGTCATTTTTCCATGCATACTTAATCTCATCAATTTCTGGCCTTGATGTTGTTTCATACATATTTATCACAGTAAACACATTAAATTCTAAAGGGAAATGGTCGGATTTAGTACGCAAATCTATACAAAAGTCACGAATCAAATTAAAGAGTGGGGTTGACACCAAAACATAGTCAACTACATTTGCACCGTTATTTGAAATACAAGTGAAGTCTCCGTTGTTTACATCTGACCCTGACCTATTATTCACAATATGCAAATTAAAAGTGGCACATAATGAGAGTAAGGTACGACCAAAGGAATTCACAATTTTGTCCTTTGAAGCCCTTTTGACACAAAAAGCTATCTGCATCATAAGCACATTTGTCACTAATTACATACCTGGGATAGTCATCAATGATATGTAATCAGATTCACAACCAGTGCGTGCGTTGAAGTTACAATAGCATCAACATCATGATACAGGTAAAACTTAGAAATAACTTCAACTAGTTGACCTTCAACTCCATTATGTGAATTCAGGTCATTAAAAGAATGAGTGATACATCCCTGCATAATATACCTCACGAGATAACAAACCTTAGGGTAGATCATAACAATGGCGTGTTATATTTTTAGTAGTGATTATTTATGGATTTAGTGACATTCATAGTTTTTCGGTTTTCAGTCCAGTCACGGTTGTCAACTCTGACTCTTTACCATGTATTATGGTAGAGGGAAGGTTTTATAATCAGTCTTTTGTAATTTGAGAATATAAGCTTCGAATTTCGTAAAATTTGGTGCACACATTGATGATAACAAATTGCTTGTGTCACGTAAAGCCTGATTATTCATTTGCATAACTAATGATTTTACGGTAATCTGACAACTTCCTAAGTATACAAACTTCAAATTTTCTTATAATTTTTGGTATTATAATTATTTGCCAATGTATACAATGTATGATAGCGATAGCATAGAACTTTGCATTCCGTTACAGTTTAAATCTGGTTCTGGTTCTAGTACATTCCAACTGTTTGTAGATACAAGATGAGTGGATTCGGGGACCAAATTCAACAGTACTCGATGTCTCGGACACAAGAGAAGAGTGAACTTCAGCAGCTTAACGATCGTTTTAAAGAGTACCTTAGAAAAGCTGAACTCGTCAGAACAGACGCAAGTCAGGTAATATATATTTTTTTCTTTTATATTAATGACATTTTAGTATGTTTCAAAGTTTGTCTGCAATTCAATTTTTATCTTACAAGAATTCCGAATCCATGAAATTCAAATACAATGTCACTAATGTTTCCTCTTTATGTAGGTACAAAAATGGTATTTGAATTTGGTCTCATTTTGTTGAGAGAGAAAGAGAGAGAGAGAGAGAGAGAGAGAGAGAGAGAGAGAGAGAGAGAGAGAGAGAGAGAGAGAGAGAGAGAGAGAGAGAGAGAGAGAGAGAGAGAGAGAGAGAGAGAGAGAGAGAGAGAGAGAGAGAGAGACAGAGACAGAGAGAGAGAGACAGAGACAGAGAGAGAGACAGAGAGACAGAGAGAGACAGAGAGAGACAGACAGACAGACAGACAGACAGACAGACATAGCGCCATTGTTGTGATCCTACTAACTGTTGACCCAACGTTATGATAGATTATCACATTGTTAACTCATCGTCTCATCACCAGATCGACTTCTCTGTACTTTTGGCTTCTACATCGAAACTGGAGAAAGAAAGTGCAGACATCAAATTATTGTACGAAGATGAGATCCAGAAATTGAGAGCTGAATTGGAAGCAGTGTCAGCAAACAGACAAACAATTGAAGCACAGAACGCAGCGGAGTTAGAAAAAAGGTAGTGATATGAATTTAGATTTAAAGTTTATTTGATGAATTATCGTTGTTTATAAACAGTTTAGACATCGACAATTTATATGGGTATTTCATGATCGATAGTGTTATCAGCCAAAGTTTCTTTTCAAATATGATCGACTTAAATATTCCTATTATATTCATAGATAGAAGATTAGTACAGATATAAAATTATTAACCCACACATACGTAGATTGATAGATAGATAGATAGATAGATAGATAGATAGATAGATAGATAGATAGATAGATAGGTGGCTGGATAGATGGATGGGTGGGTGGACGGGTATGTAGATGGATGGATGGATAGATAGATACAGTATTGTAGACAGAGACATACCGTGTACATACATACATACATACATACATACATACATAGTTAGTTAGTTAGTTAGTTATTTTATTCACTGTACTTTTTAGAAGTAGATACACAAAACCCAAGGCAATGGTACCGATAACATAAGTTTAACACACTAAAGTAAAAGTCGATAAGTACAGAGGGTCAACCAAAGGCAGATGGCACATAATTATATTACATGTAACAGTTCAGACCTGGAGTCAAAAAACACTGAAAATTTAAACACTTCAGATTTACGGCAGTGTATATGGACATTTTCATATATGGATGGGGGACAAGCTATAATAAGCAGTTTGAGATTATCTATGGTCGTAGATTTTAAGAATGTCTGATGAGATTTTGACCATGGTAACAATATCCGTTTTACAGAAAAAGTCTTTTAATGAAACAAAGCTGACATTACATATGCATACATGCATACATGCATACATACATACATACATACATGCATACATGCATACATGCATACATGCATACATACATGCATACATGCATACATACATACATACATACATACATACATACATACATGCATACATGCATACATGCATGCATACATGCATGCATGCATAGTTAATTATTTAGTTATTTTATTCACTGTACTCGTTAAAAATAGATACATAAAACAAAGGGCAACGGTACCGCTAACATAAGTTTGACACAATACAATAAAAGTCAATAAGTACAGAGGGTCAATCAAGGGCAGATTTACGACAAGGTATTAGCTAATATATGAACATTTTCATATAAAGATGAGGGACAAGCTATAGCAAAGTATTTTGAGATTATCTATGGTAGATTTCAAGATGAGATTTTCACCATGGTAACAATATCTGATTTACAGAAAAAAAAAGTCTTTTAATGAAACAAAGTTGACATCCGTGTTGGCTTGTCTTATATGTTCGGGCTGTGGACAATTCAGTAAATATGGGCCTCACTTTGCCTCAATCGCCACAACTACAATTCTGATAATGTAGATACACGCTTAAACGGTCCGTATATATATTATGAATCAGCAAGTCCGGATTCATCTCTGTTCTGTAGGATGCAAACATTGAGTCAGTTTCAGTGTACACGCGATCTAATGTCTTTTATATGTTCTCTATCGCTTTCTTTACAAACTATATCTAGAGTACAAGAAAGTTTTGTTGATTTACATAGCACTGACCCACACGCGATAACTTGAAAAGGGTCACCGGGAACGGTCGCACGCTCCACTGAGTTTACTGATGAATGTTTTCGGCGTTGACCGAATACGCTGTTTCAATGTAGGTAGTCCTGTCTCAATTCAGTAACCATATATAAATTCGGTGACGATTTACGCACACTTAGCATGGCTTTGATCACGGTAATGTACATATTTTCTGTCAGGAGGTATCATTATAAAGCCACGTCTTACAGCTGTATAATATCGCTGACAACAACGCGGCCTCGAGAACCCTTTTCTTTATCCACAATGGAAAATCAATGTTCTTTAACACAAAGGCGAGGTATTTCCACAGATGACATTGCTTAGATTTGCATTGTTCATCAACAGCCTTAGCAATGTTGTCGTCTTGTGTGAAGATGGCGTCCAAGTAAACATACGAGTCATATTTATGTTTTCAAATCACCGATTGTCATGGCAACCGTATCTGCATCCGATCCATTTATCACCATAAATATGGTCTTTCCTTAATTTATAACCCATTCCTGAACGATTACAGAATTCAGATATATAGTCGCCTTCCTGATGCACATCTCTCTAGTAGTGGCAAGAAGTATAGTATCATCCACAAGGAGGAGAGAGTGAAGCCATTGTAGGTACCCATCATTTCCGCACTTGACCTTCAAATCACGAATTATGTTATTTACATATAATGGGAATAGTAAGCAACTGGTAGGCGAGCCTTGCCGTACCCCAATACAAGCAACTATGGTTGCTAGACCTAAAATGAATCTCGTATCTGCATTCAGAGTGACAATAATGCCAGCCGTAACCATAACACTGCAATATCCCAGTAAACATAGATGTTGAATTAGAGATGCCCTAGGGACTTTGTCATAGGCCTTAGAAAAATCAATCCACGAATGTGATAAAGATTTTAGTACGACAGTTTAGATTTTGCATAATCTATCAATAGTCTCAATGTCATCATCACTCTGTGCCCCAGCTTGTTCACGATCCGGTGTAAACCACTTTGCTAATCGTCGATATAAATTAAAATCACATTATAGACTTCAGCGAGCGGGCGAATCAATTACACTTATGCCGTCATGATATTTCCACATTGCATTCGTTCACCTTTTTTTGAACAAAACAGTGAGTCTCGATATGGTTCATTCAACAGGTAAGATTGCTGTATTAAATGCAACATTAAAGAGTACTGTTACCATTACAACCAAACTAATTGGCAACCATTTCAGGATTTCAGGTGGAACCCCAGGGGACAGCCACTTTTAAATAAATAAATAAAATTAAAAAAACCATACATACATGAATGACAATACATGATATAGTCGGTGTAAGGCTAAGAAACTGACATGCACTATGTACTTACATAAACAACATGGGGCTCAGACTTAAATTGGTAGGTTAACGTCAGCAACCAACGATAATATTACACCCACAAGCAAGTTAAATACATCTACTAGTTAGATACATAGATACATAGATACATAGATACATACACACACACACACACACACATACATACATACATACATACATACATACATACATACATACATACATACGCACGCACGCACACACATACACACACACATACATACATACATACATACATACATACATACATACATACATACATACATACAGTATGAAATGAGTTACAATGACCTATTTGCTATATTCATTGTAGGCTTGCTGCAGAGCAACATCATAACCGTGAACTCCAGGATGAACTTGTTAAACTTCGACAACAGTTGGGTTCCAAAGACGTACAATTGGTCCAAGTCCTGGCAGAAAAGAACGATCTCATGACACAGCTTGAGATGTTAATGAAAGAAAACGTTGGGTTGAAAAGACAACTTGAAGAGGCCAGTGGGAAATATGATATGGATGGTCGTGCACTGGCAGAAGCAAGAGAAGCACTCGCTGCTCTGCAAAAGAAGTATGATTTCGAACGACAAGTATGTGCCAAGGTGAGAGTAAACCAACTTTGACTCGATACTTTGAGGTCATGCACATTCAAATATATGTCATGTACATTCTACACAAAAACAACTATGTTGTGAAATGTTGAGACATGAACTTTCTGTTGTCACTGTAAATACAGCATGAATATGTAACTTCTTTTCAAAACAATGTATAACTTACAGTGTGAACATGTAGATATTTTGTTGGTTTCAGGGTTGGTGCATGTGCACATCGATTCTTTTGGGTTGTCCAATTATATAGGCTCTAAACTCAGTAGACTGATAGAGTTTTCGTTATTCGCGTTGTAACCGTGTGCGGGGGTGGGGGTGGGGTGGGCTTCAGTAATTACAAGGGGGTGACAGGGAATTAGAGGAGCGGAATTAGAGGAGAGCTACATTTTGTATCGGCTCATTTGTATTATCTAACTTTGCATTATTTTGTGATTGAAAATATTAATCAAATCGCTGCTGCCAACTGTATAAGCAATTATTGCTAGTTCATGGGATGGTGTGAGGAGATGAGTAGGATTAACTGGAGAGAAAGGGAGACAGTGGTAAGGAATTCTGGATAGGCTTTCATCATTGAGTGGAGATTTTTACATCGATTCCGATCACTCGTCTAAGGGAGTTCTGCCAATTAGATCAAAACATGAGAACTTCACACAGAGTTCGCAGTAGCACGGGAAAGAGCGAATACGTGTAAAATAACCAATGTGATGGCAGCGATGGAATCGAATTGTTACCATTGATTCTGAGACGTGTGTCCCTTTTCACGCCTGACAACATTCTAACCCATGCTTTTGACATATTTCAACGGGGGGGGGGGGGGTTATGTTTTAGGGAAATGTATAATTGATGAGGAAGGGTCACTATTTTGAAAACGGAAACGGAGGAGAGCCACGTTTTGCGCAGTAGTCCTGGCATGATTTTCACACCCCCTGTAATAACTTGAGGCTCCTAAAGAAGTGATAACAGGAATACAGACAATGATGAATCTGCCAATCTAGTTTCCGACGTACGATCAACATTAATCATTAACGCATGCGCAACTACATTTTATGGACTTAAAATTTACCGACATCGACGGAATAATTGTCATTTTTATCTTGGGTTCTCGCCACAATTCATTGTTTCATTTTTGACAAACAGGAATTGGCAGAGATGAAGCTTCGATTTGACGAGAAAAGTGAACTACTCTTACAAATGGAAGTCAAACTACGGAATAATGCAAACACTGTAGACAATCTACCAGAAATGCTGGAGAGAGTGCGCAGGGCTGCTCACTTACAATTGGAGAAATATAAAGGCGAATCGGAGGCTGAATATACCATGAAAGTAAGTGGATTTTAATGTACTTTGATATAGATTGATTGGGGGGTTTTGGCTTTCATTTCATTTTATTTCATTTCATTTCCCTTCCATTTACGACCCATCCAGTGAATTCCAAAATCGAGAGGGCTGAAAATATCGTATAGAACCCTGAATTGTCTAATCTTCTCCTAAACAATATTTTTTGTTTTTCTTCAGATTTACACACTTTGTCCATTTTCAACCCCTCCCCCGCCCCACCCCTACATGTTCTACGACATATTTTATACAGATTGGTGTGATCGGTATGATCGGTGATCCTGGTTATAAATTACGTTATAGAAATCTTTATATTTTCAACGTTGGTGACGCTGTTCGAATCGCGAGATTAAGATATAAACCTATAGAGGTTGGTAATATAATGGCATCCATTTCTATCGCAGTTGAATCTCCTCAAGAAACAACTTGGCCAAGATGCATCTGAATTTACGAAGTTGGCTGAGGAGAGCAAAATCCTCGCCGATGAATTGGAAGAAGCTCGAGGTCATAATGCCACACTGATGATCACGGTAAAAGAACAAAACAGAATACAAATTTTCAGTTCATTATTTTAACCGATGTGAGTTTTATTTAGTGCACACGTAACATTCCTTGTTATCAAAAAAACCCGATTACTTTCAACTTGAATCAGAAACTGTAAGTTTTCAAATCAATTGATTTTTTTTTCAGTTTATAAAAAAAAGCTATGCCCATGCATGAAGCATTGGGTGTACCTTGCGATTTTTTTTTATAATAGTGTGTTGTATCGTTTGCCAAATCACCAAGTTCAAAGTTAATTACAATCAAGGAATTCCTTGTCAAACTAGTCCTTCGAGTCGCTGTAGGCAGCTTCATTTTTGTCTGAAGCTGTCATTAAATATAGTGAAAAGTCTTGCATTTCCGATTTACGTTATTTATATATACACCACACCCCTCTCTTCTATACGTTTGTAATTTGTGTGGTCTTATATCTGAATTCGCTTCCATTGTTTACAGAATAAATTGCATGAGATATAATAGTGCATGTACATGTATAATGTAGATGTAATTGTTGAAACATTTCCCTCAGCCTTTTAAACTCACTGTGTAAAGCATTCCCTCCATTAAAGTACATTTATATTACCTGATATACTTATATTTTCTATATAGATTCGTGCTCTTGATGAAAGTAGCTCTACATTGGCTCAAAGTCTTGAACAAGAACGTAAGAAATACTCAGCTCACATCCTCGCATTGGAAGCTAAAATAAAGGAGCTACAAAACCAACTGGTTGTCAAGCTTGTTGATCACAGTTCTATAGCTAGTGGAACAGCGGTACCACTTACCGGGGAGATTGAGTCGTTGAAAGTATTGGTTGAAGATGCAGAAAGCAAGTATGTAACATAATATATATACGATCTTTGTCTCATATTACTTCAGTCTCTCTCTATCTCTCTGTCTCTGTCTGTCTGTCTGTCTGTCTGTCTGTCTGTCTGTCTGTCTGTCTGTCTGTCTGTCTGTCTCTCTGTCTCTGTCTCTGTCTCTGTCTCAGTCTGTCTCTGTCTCTCTCTCTCTCTCTCTCTCTCTCTCTCTCTCTCTCTCTCTCTCTCTCTCTCTCTCTCTCTCTCTCTCTCTCTCTCTCTCTCTCTCTCTCTCTCTCTCTCTCTCTCTCTCTCTCTCTCTCTCTCTCTCTCTCTCTGGTTGTAATAATGACATATTTTAATTGCTCCAATATAGGTTGATTAAGTCCTCATCTGGAGGTAGAGCCCAAGCTGGATATACAGTGACTGAGAAGGTGACCTATAGTACTGGCCATGGCGGAGGCACAAATGTCACCGTTGATAGGCCCAAGTTTAACTCACTCGTTGGACAATGCGCTCGAAACACGACCCCTGTACGAAGTTCGCAGGGGCCTCGTCTAACAGGTAAAGTGTTTATTTACTGCCTTCCTGCCTTGTTTCCAGCTACCATTGTATTTCATTGAGTCGATACAATTCAACGGATAACCCAGAATACGGTCACGTTGTTAATATTTCTAAAGTACTGTAGGATGGGATGGTGGGATATAAGAATTTGTCTTTCTCATACACAATGTGTTTCTCATGTTACCACACAAAAGGAAAACAGTAGTAGGACGACGGTACTGATACGTTCATTCGTAACTTTCATAGACTGACTGACTGATCGACCGACTTACTGACTGAGTGCGCGACTGCTGGCTGGCTGGCTCAGGCTGGCTCAGGCTGGTTGGCAATCTGATTAAAATCTGATGTAGTGAAAGCGGATGATTCCTTAATCAGTTTGACTGGCTGACTGACTGACTGACTTACTTACTTATGATGATTGATTGATTGTTTGTGTGTTTGTGTGTTTGTTTGTTTGTTTGTTTGTTTGTTTGTTTGTTTGTTTGTTTGTTTGTTTGTTTGTTTGATTAGATATTTGCTTGGTACGTGTTTGATTGATTTTTTTAAATTTGATTAGTTGATGTGTTTGTAGGTTAATAGAGTGATTGTTTTGCCGATTGATTGATTGATTGATTAATTGATTGATTGATTGATTGATTGATTGATTGATTGATTGATTGATTGAAAGACTTTCTATTGATTGGTTGATCGATTAGGCCAAATAAAAAAAAGTTGTTTGGTTCCGGTTACCCGACCCCCAACTAGCTAGTTTTTCATGCCGACCCTAAACATTTCTTACGTATTCGAGAAAAAATAATAATAAAATAGTAAAAATTGTGAGGTCTCGCAAGAAATAGTGGGAGCTAAAACTGACATCAACTTACTGTTCTTCCAATCTGTAATGGCTGTACATCTGATAGGAAGAAATAAACAACACAGAGACCATTTGGAAAGCAAGGGAGAACCTGAACTAGACACTCACACATGAAAAAATTGTTTAAAAAATATAATAAAAAATCTTCCTACCCTACTATTTTAAAATTGAATGTAATTGGAATCACACAATTTGTTTACGCCTTAATTGATTCATTAATTTACCAGGATCGTAGGTTTTTAAGTAGATCGATCGGTTGTATAAAATGACTACTGATTGAATTATTGTTATTATTTATTTATTTATTTATTCATTCATTTATTTATTTCATTTATTACCTAGAATTGTTTACGCCTAGTTTTTACTATTTCAATATTTGTATTTTGTATTCTCCAGTCTATACTAGGAATAAAGATTCCTTGCCGCTGATAACACCAGGGGTTTCAAACCGCACTGCATTGGTTACCAAGTCATTGAACAGATAGACAAGACACCATGATTTGTTGAGTTGAGTTAAATCAATGCTGGCTTCTGAAACAACGTGCGTGGTATACCAATCATATGGAGAAGACATCGGAATGTCTACATACTGTTAGACATGGTGGCTGTGTTGGAATGATATATTGTATATAATCATGGTATCCTAATATTGAGATACTGCGAAAATACAAGAATATACATGTAGAGTAGATATGACAGTATTAATCTTTGTGTGATATATTTGGGCAATTCATAAGAAATGGTGGCAGTGGGAAGAAAGGGAGATACATAGACTGTAGCTATAAAGACCCGTAACCTGGATGTTTACATACCATTGCTTGTACATACATTTAGAATAGACTAAAATACGTCGCTGGGGGCGTCCTTATTATCCCGTCTCCTCTGTCACGGTGGAAATGGATGATAAGAGCGTCCACAACGGCTGATCTTTCAGTCTACATTAAACCATTGCTAAAGAAAACTATTTGATGTTTACGAATTGTTTTATTGTGTGTTACGGGTAAAAGATAAAGCCTCCACCCTTGATTTCGGGCTAAATTTCGTTTAAAATATTGCCCAGCGATTCTGTTCCATTTACACATTTTACTATTATACACCCCTTCGTGACGTGTCTTATGATTATATACACTTGAGCCTTCTCAACCTGTATTAATAAAATCACAACTTGAGGAAGCGTTCAGTAATACAAGGGGCTGGGAAGTGAGGTCACTTTTTTACAAATCGCTTCTCGGGGAGGGCCATATTTAGAAAATTGTACCAACGGAGGGTCATGTTATTACTAGTATCTCACTTTGCATTATTTAGTGATTTTGGCATATATGATATAGTATTGGACTGCTGTCACCGGTTCTAAGTCCCACTACTGCCACGTTCAACCACTGTACCGTATTATAATGCATCAGAACATGACATATCTTAATGAATTGAACAGAAGAACTATTACTCAACAATAAGGAGTTGAACTTATATCAAGATTTTAAACAAGGGAAAGAACTACTCTATTTACAGGAGATAATGCGAAACACTACACTCAGTCTATGAGATAAACTTGTCAAACAATACCTTAATCAAGCAATTGAAAACAGAAAAGATTTTGTTAAAACTAAAATAGAATAGTTTAGCCGTTAGATTTTCTGACAACTAACATTTGAAGCATACATTTTTATTTTTATTTTCGTTTTATCAATATTCTTACCTCACTTTGGTTTATTTTGTTGTTTGTTCCTGTATGTTTAGTAGTGTATGTATTTTTATGCTGCTCCTAACAATCTTAGCGAGCCCCTGATACAAAAGGTATGCAATAAATAAATAAATAAATAAATAAATAAATAAATAAATAAATAAATAAATAACATATTAGTCAATTCGCTGCTGACTACCACGAAGTGAATCAATTGTTTGTATAGTGGTTTGTGGAGAGGAGTGGGTATCACATGTATAAATGGTCGGTATGGGGGAAAGTATGGGAACGTTCATTATATAACGGGGAACAACTTAATTCTGATTATCGATGTGGTAGAAGAGGTGGTATCAAGTCCTTAATATTATCGTTGAATTCTTGTGGGCCATTTCATGATTTCGCATCACATATACATTTCGCTCGATTAAGAAACATCTATGTGTTCTTTCAGTGGTACCTCAAGAGTCTTAGTATACATGAATATTTATTAGATGCACAATATATATGCATGACTCTTTATCTCAAGGAAAAATGGCTAGTGGGCGCGTGACCCAGTCTTCCGGGGCTAGCGCCCCTCAACAGCACGTACCTTTTAAAGTTAAACAGCCTAAGGGTCTAGCAGCAAGGCTTCCCCCTCCCCTCCCCTCCCTTAAAACACCGACTACAACCATAGGTTCGTTATCGGAGGATGAATAAGTTTTATTTTACCACAAACACTGATCATTCAATAAATCAATCAATCATTCAATCAATCAACTAATCAATAAATCAATTGATCGATAAATCAATTACATGTCTGTTGGTCCCTGTGAACAAAGATAGACCGATACAGGACAAAAGTGATCCATAGACCCTCCACGTCTATGCATGATGATCTAACCCCAAAGAGGATAGAATACACAATGTATTTCAGGAATATTCAATTGATCCTTGTATAAAAAAATACTCCCTACACAGCAGTACGTAATTGCTGACCTTGGTAAGACCCACGATAGGCAATTCCCTCATACAATATTGAACACGAGAGACAAGCATATGATAACAGCTGGCAGTTTAATGATATCCGGCTAGCTCCTAGTGACTGACTTTTTATCGAACGGGCAAGGGTCTTGTGCAGAATTTACGGCGAGGAGGGGAGAGGGAGGAGAAAATGGGGGGGGGGAAGGGGGACGAAAAAATTGGGGTGTGAAGTGTGTACATTCACAACATTTCTTGCGGCTTTGCCATATTCTTAAACCTTTAACATTTTAATAACGAGGCTGGCCACGGGTGATGGCTACGAGAATATGTTTGTGTGTTAATCTGCTCTCTCCATTGAGAGTAAAATTGGGGTCACTGAAGACAATTTTCAAGTACAGTACTCTATAGCTTTCAATATAATGCCACGTATACATTTTCATTACTTTCAACAACAAAAAATACTCACCGTGGGAGGGGGATATCCCTCCCACACACTCCCAACTAGCGATCATGGGGGATGCTTGTGTCTTCAAGAATGAAACGGAAAACCCTATATCCTAGTATAGGTTAAATCCCAAAGCGCGACCTCTCCTTGTAAAACCCACAATGCAACCCTTACTGTTATATAAGGACGTTGAAGTTGCCACTGTTATTTTAATCTCCAGAATGCGGGAAGTGGGGAGGGGTACCGTATAATTACATGTATTAAATGTGTAGCCTTGGAGGGGCTTTACGGAAATTATTTGGTTCATTTTGGGGAAGTCATTAAATTTTTTGTGAGCGCGAAGTAAAGGGCGGGGGGGGGGGCTGCAAAACAAATTTTGACAATAATAATTTCTCCTCAGGACCCCCCCCCTGCTGTAAATTCTGCTCGTTCCCTAATTCCCAACGTATTAAAGTCTAATTTTAGTTTCCTTGCACGGTATTTACCAATCGATGTGCTCCGTTCGTTTGTAGTCATCAGTCCGTCCTGGTGGACATTTCTTTATTACTCCCCTGGTGATGTGTGCTTACACAAACGACCATTAAATGTCTTTAATTTATCTTGCTACACAGGGACCTGGTCCTATCGTTGTCCTTCAGTTGCATATTAATGAAGGGAATGCCACGAGATCAGTCTGTGATCAGTTCTAAATGGGAAATGGAGCTATGAAATATAGGCTGACATCTACACGACTTCGTTATCAACCACCGTGGGGGCATTAATTTAAGTAATTAAGAATTCAAGCCATTAATTTGTCTTGGACAATAAGTTGTTTGTCTTATCTTTGGGTTAATTAACTGGAACGAAAAAGAGCCAACGTGAATTCTTTAGGAGTTTCGAGTGACTGTAACTATAATGTGGTCGTCCTGTTAATATTGTAAAATGCTGAGCAATAATATGTGTCTCCTAATTTGGTGCCTTCTAAGTTTATGAGCAGAATGGTTAACTGAATTTTTTTACAAGCTACAAGATGTAATTGGAAAAAAATATATACCACAATATTGCATAAATCACTTGCTTCCCGACCCTGTTGCAGTCTCCGTTTTGACCGTGTCTGTCTGTCTGTCTGTCTGTCTGTCTGTCTGTCTGTCTGTCTGTCTGTCTGTCTGTCTGTCTGTCTGTCTGTCTTTCTGACTCCCTGTCTCAAATCGTCATCGCTGTTTACATTTGTGTACAAGAACGTGTTCATATATATATCGCATACAAATGCTTTCAACTCTTGCAAATGTCACCGTCCAAGTTAAGGTTGTCGACTTTGCCTTTCATGTCCCTATATACTTGCCACACAATTATAGAAAAAGCCGGGAAAAAATCTCACGTACGCTCTTTTATCCAATTTAACCGTTTTAAATTCCCATGTTACGACTTTATTTTCCTTCAGTTGTGAGGGGAATGTCAGTGTTTGTTGTTGACTCCTTATTTAAAGATCTAGACGGCAGACACTTCTCTAAAGGATATCAAGACAGACATAAAGCTGTGTGCCACCCTATAGGTCATACCTCTGGGCCTGCACATATGCTATTATGATAGATTGTTTCACCACATCTAAATGTAAGCGGTTTAAACACATTGCAATACTTCATGCCTCGTTGAATTTAATGAAGTGCACTGTGTTCATTCCTTCCCCGTGCGTTTGGAAACCTCTTGAAACGAGAATTCCATAAACTTTTATATGTATGGAGTTGAGGTCTGACTAGAGTTTACTCATCCGCTTAGGGACTATTTAAAATGCTATTCAGTAGATTATCCACCGTGGAGTATACGATATCTGACTTAATTTCTTGTCATCTTAAGTAGATTAAGTCAGATCGCGTTTTGTACGCAAGATTTGTTGGCTATATTACGTTAAACGCAGAGAAAGAAAAAAATATTTCCCCAAAACATCTAGTACTATTTTCAGGTCAAGTGCTAGACATGGCAATTCGGGTGATTAGCGCAAGTTAAGTAAAACCACATTATCTTTTTGGAGTGTTCTATTGGGCATTGCCTTTAAGAGACAGCGTGTTTCCGACATGGTATTTGCAAGTGTGAAATTAAAGGAACGTCAAATCGTTAACACAGGTATTATTCAAACTTTGTTATTGTACGTACAATATCCAAGATTAATTTACATATTTTTAATCTTTCGCAATTTATTGACGGTCACTTTAAACAAAAACAGGGCTTATCTACATTCGCTATAAAGTTATATTTGATCTTCACTTTTGAAACTTTTGGTTTCCCTTCGATTGAAAGCATTTTCATAAATCGGCGTTGAGAGTCATTTCGTGATTTTATATCACCTACACTACGCCCAATTTCAGAGAAATACCAATCTGAATTTCTGCCTTAATTGTTTTTGTTTGTTGTGGGCCACACTGCATCATGGTAGTCATCTGAAATGCAAATGCAGTAGGTGAACAATGAATATTCATGGCATCCCCCACTGGAAATAATAAGCAGTAAATCATGGATAATTGTTACTATTATGTTAATTATTGGTTGTATGTAGACCTCTATAGATATCTACACATTCTCATCATAGCCATCTACAATGAACCAGAAAGAAACGACACAGAAAAACTAACAATTCAAATGATTTTTGTTTATTTTGTACAGAAACCAATACTTATGTTCTAAAGAAGGATTTACAACAACAACAACAACAACAACAACAACAACAACAACAACACAGACAACCATTACTACTACTTATACTTTTTTTCTTTTTACGTATCAAAGAAAGTTTGTTTCTAACAAATAATGTAAAAGCGAATTGATTTACTACATGTTTCCCAAGAGAGATAATTTTTTTATTTTGGCGATATTTTTCTGATAAATTATAC
>NC_135555.1:11241430-11243930 GCF_964340395.1 Glandiceps talaboti | reverse complement strand
AAATTTCAATAAATTCAATATGTTGTTGAAATTATACATTTTCTATTTCTGGAGACGACAGACTCATCCTAACTATAAAGCCTGGTGCATTCCTATTAAAAATTGCATACATCAACTGTCACTTTAAACAAGTCAACAACAACATAAAAATTGAGTTTACATTTTTCAAACCACATGTTGGTTGTGAATGTGCTAACTACACATTCCTGGATAGACTTATACGACGTGTACATACTTTGTCATTTTTTATCATAGACATATACATAGTCTATATTTAAAACAGATGTATGTAAACGTCAAAGCTACAAACACGTGGTGTATGTCAATGATAAACAACACACACTATGTATGTATGTATGTATGTATGTATGTATGTATGTATGTATGTATGTATGTATGTATGAAGTTATAGTAGGATACGTATTGTGACATAACGACTAAGAACGTACGCTAAGAAACAAATTAATGTCGATAATCACCAAAAACCACTTTACTTCTGTCTGTTTTACATTATGTCCGTCTAGACAAATTACCATTCGATGGTCTTATGGGTCTCTGACCCCAAATACGATGGGAAAACATCCCATGTGTATCTGAAGTATACTTTTATGACATATACAACATATTGTTACAGTTATCATAGCAAAGACATGTGTGATCATTTTGGCAGTGTGGACGAGAACGAACGAGAAAGACAGATAACTTTGGTACCAACATCAACGAAAAACAGAAAGGGAACATAACATGGGTAATAATAATATCATAGACGTTGGAGAGAGACTTTCATACTTACACGATGCCCAATACTGTATACAGCTGAATGATACTCGATCGGATATTAATACAAATAACAAAAATGTTCACGCTACAACTTATTTTATACAACATTAAAACTAAAAAAAATAATACCAGTATAAATAATAGTTAATTCAGTTGTATGATTGGGTGCCTGGATTCTTTTACCATATGCACTTGGAGAGGAGATAGCAATGGAAGTTATGGTCCCCAGGGAATAACGAAACACAATTCTTTTTGCCGCGTTATCTTTGTCTCATATGGTAACTAAATTAAGTAAAACCTTAGTAATGGGGAGAACTGTAGCCTCGCATTCCGGCAAAGAAAGAAGGAAATGTTTGATGACATAATTTTTGGGTTGCACCAGAAGTGTAGAAATTGTTATCATGGAAAACCTTGCTATACGATACATTTATACTCATACGTTGAAGGACCAAGTCTTCTGTAATCTTATTTTAAAACTATGTCTCACGTTAGACTACAAGCCAGCCAAGCTTTAATGGGTTCGAAGTACAAAAACAACAAAGTTCCAGAAAGGGTCTATTCATAAGGCGAAATTTTGTAACTCGACCACTGAACACATTCGAGACTGATCCTGTAAATCGCACTTCACTGCAGATGGCAGAAAACTCACTTAGGAATTGACAAACCTATTATATATCTACATTTAATAACCGGTAATGAGTCGGAAATAACCTGTAGAGGCAATACAAAGTGGACAGTGAAAGAAAAGATCCAGCTATAGAATGAAGGTCATGTCACCCTGAAATGTAACAGTTTAGTAGGGTACTTCTCAAATTGTCATAATATGCAGAGGAAGTGAAATTACAGTAGTCTGAATGTTGTACACTTTTGAACTAAGACACTAACTCTATCCTCAGACCACGTGGTCTGAGCTCTACCGTATAAAACCGTTATCGTAGTACCGATAACTTCGATTACAGTGTCATAGACACCATAAATGAGTCAAATGTTCAATTTTTTTATATGCCACATTTTGTACTCTCTCTCTCTCTCTCTCTCTCTCTCTCTCTCTCTCTCTCTCTCTCTCTCTCTCTCTCTCTCTCTCTCTCTCTCAAAATACCACCTCCTTTCCCTGCTCTTTTGAATCCATGAGCCTCTTTTTTTTTACCATGGGATACTCAATGTGAACACAAATTTAAGGAAAGTCAAAGACAGTGGAATTTGGAAAAATGACGACGCGTTTAATTGAAATGACCTTCCTCTCTCCGTTTATTTTGCGTCTAAGCCTTGTACGATAATTTGAGCTAATCCCTTAAAAAAATCCATGCCACATTTATCATATTGGCATAGGATCATTACCACGTTGATAGACTAAGACCAGCAAGTGTTGTGCATAATCTTCTTAATGACCCGTCAAACTTTGTAAATAATCGTATGTATATTAATGTCATCGACCATTCTTTGTGCACCCAATCTCAAAGTGTGTATATGTGTCGGTCTTACGTAGGCGAATACTGTACCAATGAACACTAAATTTGTAGTATGTATCTGCCACAGGCACTAGACTAAATCGGCAATGTGGTATATATCCGAATATTTATATATCCCTATGAAACCGTTCGTTAAAAATTGAGATAAGCTATGCAGCCAAGTCTTTGCTCGTATCTCTTTTAGTAGAGACGTGTTCACACGGGTATTTCATCTACATGGTACACTGTACTATTTAGAACAACGATTGACT
>NC_135555.1:11171430-11236430 GCF_964340395.1 Glandiceps talaboti | reverse complement strand
GAGAGAGAGAGAGAGAGAGAGAGAGAGAGAGAGAGAGAGAGAGAGAGAGAGAGAGAGAGAGAGAGAGAGAGAGAGAGAGAGAGAGAGAGACTATAATACATAATATACATGACTGTAGACAATATATATGCATACCAAACATGTCAGTCGTGGAAAGTACTGTAGATCTAGCCTTTACGTCACGCAGAAGTGATCTTGTTTTAATCATGCTCAAATAACTTGATATCTTTGTAAACGTAACGAGCATCAACCGAAGTATATATAATGTACAATGCGATCATGCTTTGGCGCCATTTTCCCCTTCTATAGTGTTCTGAATATACTTCTAGGCGCCAAAATATGTTCACCAAAATGTTTGCATAATTATTGTACGATACAGTTTACTATTATTTTGTTATTTTCTTGACCAATTTCTGTAAAACTTCAAAAGTAAAAAAGTTGTTCATTTTATATCAATTAGGAAAACTTTATTATCAATGTCGAGTATATCTTTAAAGCACAGACGACACTTCGTCCTCATGCCTCTCCGATAATCTGATAAAATCAATCTCCCGCGGTCAAAACTAGATCGAAAATGTCTAGCATCGGGATCGAAGTTACAACACAACAATTATTAGAGCTTCGGCGTTTACATTTTAGGTCAATGTATTTTAATAACGATAGTTAGACTTCATTTAGTAGAAGTAAACCTCATCGCCAGTTCGGGAAGGTTGGCAGCTAAAGTGAAAATTGCCGTACATCAAACGGGCGCCATTTTGTGAGTGGGGGATATCACTTCTAATTTGCCATGATGGACTGAGCAGTCGTGCCGAGGGAATTATTTATTGTGTGCTGAAAACTATATAAATAATTAATAAACAGAGTTGTATCAGCACTGTTGAATATCTGATATTTGCTGTGCATTTCCAATTGGTGTGATATGCTACAAAGCTCCCCCCTCCCGCCTTTCACTTGTAAAACAAGGCGGCTCTCTATAAGAGATCTTTTGATCACGACACACTGGACGAGTGGGCGACGTGTCCTAAACCGAACTCGACAATCCTAGGAAGGGAAAGAAAAAGTATAGATGGCTTGGTTAGTCGTGAAATCGAAAAACCCCAACAAAACAATGTACTTTAATATATATGTAAAGTCAGCAAAACGAGGACAACACGTGCACGTAACAGGGAAACCTGGGAATCTAGAATCCGGAATCATTAATAATTATATTACACTCAGATAACATTACCCATACCATATGACATTCCTCATTGAAAACAAAGCACGTCCTTTTCAGCAACGCTGAGATAATGCTAATGTAGCTGTGACGTAGCCACAACATTGTGGGATCACTGTCCAGTAAGTTAATTATAAGGGAGTAATCATTATTTGAGACAGGAGGGAGGGGCTGTAATATTCTACATGCGTACTAAGCGAAGGTCATGGGGAAAACTTAGAACGGCAAGCGTCGCTTTATGTATGTATGTATGTATGTATGTATGTATGTATGTATGTATGTATGTATGTATGTAGCATGTATATATGCATGTATGTATGTATGTATGTATGTATGTATGTATGTATGTATGTATGTATGTATGTATGTATGTATGTATGTATGTATGTATGTATGTATGTATGTATACATGTATGTATGTATGCAATTTTTGGACATTTCAGACTAGGATGAACGGAAGGACGGATGGATGGACTTTTATTCCTGGGCTCTCTGTTTCCTCATAATATTACAGAGAAGGATATATGCCTTTCTATACTATTTAGGAAATTAAAATAACTTCTTGATAATGTGCTGCTGGGTGAAATGTGTATAGTAAACTTTACTGTCATCATCCATTTCTGCCCCAATGTAAATATTACGGATACTGATGAACCAAAATAATGAATTATAATAATAGAGATAACTATAACAATAACAACAACAAACTTCTTAATAAAAGAATAAACATCTTTGCTAATAAAGTCAGTCTTAAGTTTGAAGCACATCTTCAAAGTAATGGATCAGCCCTTATTTCACAGTTTGGTTGTGAAATATTGATAAGGATTGATATATGTACCTTTCCTCTTCTGGGCTAGTTAACATATAAAAGGAATCATTTAGAGCTTATAATATCACAAAAAATATTTCAACCCTATGTAGTTGCTTTTTACATGTTGGTGCTGTCTTGTAAAGCTTGGAAATTATTTTCGAAAATGTCTGAACAGACTCAAAATTGACTTTTCAGAGTTAAAAACTCCTGGGCTTCCAGGGGGAGACCCCCCATATGAGATGTACATATTCCCTTCTCAAGCTTTCCTCCTACCTTTCACTTTCAAGATGCTATTAAACTCCTTTTGGAATATATTTACCCTGTGTAGTCAATAATTTATAATTATGATATTGCTAACCCGGGATCTTATAAAGTAGATGCAAGACAGTCAAGCAGTCCACACTGAGTCACGATCAAAAAATACCTGGGGGGGGGGGGTCTTCATGTTTTGGAATTAAGTGATGGGGGGGGGGGCAGATAGTGTTCAAACACACACACTAAAAGTCATTATATCAGAGGTATTTATTCATTTACCATAACAATATATTGTAACAAACTGATTCAATATATTGTGTTCGACATTCACCTCAATGAAAAGAGGGTGAGCATGTTCAAAACTAATTAGCGACAATTATGGTTCGATTCCGGATTCCTGATTCCGGATTCCGGGGTTTCTATACTACCACACGTAGACACGCCTTTGTATATTGATCGTCCAACGTGAAGTTTAAATTACAGAAAAAAATCTCTTCTAAACATGGTTGAAGCCATATTATGCAATAAATTTCAGATATTTCATGAACGTTAACGTAGTATTGTCTAGTATCCATGTCCAACGCAGGCTTATACCGTCATCAAGGTTGCTGAACCTATGAAATTTCCATTGAATAAAACATTAGGTATTTCATGAATCTAAGATCTTCTAATATCAACCTACACAAACAGCACGTGCATAGTAGGAAATGTCCCACTTCCGGCCGGCCGTGTCGTTGAACCCATAAAATCTCCGATAAATATCAGATAAAAATACGGACATTCCGTGAATCTTGTATCACTATTAAATACCCTTATTTCCGCTATCCTAATTGGCATTTCAAAGTTGATTTTGTGAAGTTTCGCTCGTCCTTGGATGGTTAAAATAGCGGAAATAGTGTTGTAACGTTAAATTACTCCTTCAGGTCTAAAGGTAGGCAGGACACTCGTGATTTCAGCTTTGTTGTTGGACCCACGGAATCTTCGGTAAATGTTGGTTAAATATCAGTTTTGATAATCTCTCCTTTGAATCGATAGTGTTCCTGTTATGTGTCTCCAAATCACAAGATATTGTGAAAGACGCCATCTTAATCAAATTGCGATTGCGAAAGAAACAGTTGACGCCGAGTACTAGACAGGTGACAAATTATGTTATGTAATCACCCCGCCACCCCCACACTCCAAATACACACTAACTTGAGCATGAAAAAAATCTAGATTTTACGCTCACTAATAAAAAAACCAGTTAATTAACACTGCCATTCAACAAATCCAATTTTCACAAATATTTTGAAGATTCGGTTCCATTGAATATAAAGACCTATACTTAAAGTTAATATTGCATTTTGCGTTAATTGCCGTTCACTGCGTATTTTTCTGGTAGTTGTTAATACGCTGTGGTCACTTTTTCCCTGGTGTGTGTAAACATATATAACCATATACCAGATATCTAGATTTTGTGTTGGCGTTATGTATTGTATGTTGAGGAGGTTGCAAAAAAAGGAGTGATTGGTCTTAGGAACTTTGATAAAATTTAATACAACAGTTTATGTGAATTTGTCAACTTAGAAATATCACATTGGAAACCATGGTAACGTCCTGGAGAGCGAAATTGGATAATGAAACGTTTATATATAGTACAAGTCATTTCAAATATTTTTGCAGAGCGTCAACCGCTTGCACAATAACAATGGCGTTTTGCATGACGCAGTCAGTAACCTTTCTGCAATTTCATAAAATAGATCTCAAAGAGTTCATGAGCAAAACTAACTATGCCGGGGCATGTAAAGTCACCAACAACCGTAATGTCTATACACTAATGACGTATGCTGTATTGAACTGAGAATGTCAATAATGGAGAAATGGTCGATTCTCACACTTTCTTCGTATGTGTGATTAAAGAACTTAGCGAATCAACACCAGCGTACGTAAAAGTCCAATAAGGCATTGTTTTGAGATTAGCTCGAAAGTAAACACGGCTAGTGAACTCAATACGCGCACGCCCACGAGAGAGAGAGAGAGAGAGAGAGAGAGAGAGAGAGAGAGAGAGAGAGAGAGAGAGAGAGAGAGAGAGAGAGAGAGAGAGAGAGAGAGAGAGAGAGAGAGAGAGAGGGAGAGAGAGAGAGACAGACAGACAGATAGACAGACAGACAGACAGACATAGACATAGATATGAAAGACAGAAAGAAAAAGAGGGACACAGATAGACAGGCAAACAGACAGACAGACAGACAATCAGAGACACAGAGACAGATAGACAGACAGACATGCATACATACATACATACTTATACATACATACATACATAATACATACATACGTACAGACTGACTGACAGACAGACAATCGAGACACACGAACAGATAGATAGACAGACAGACAGAGAATGAGGCAGACTTAAATCTAAGAAGCTAGAGAGACAGCAAAAGAAAATTTTAAATACTCTTAATGACAATTTTCATATTAATTTGCAAAACTGTTTTGAAATGCTAATTCGTGTACCCTTTAACATGCCCGTGTGTAACTCACTCTACGTCAGTGACACACATAGAATTATATTCATCGGATAATAGATAAACAGTTTACCCCAGCTATTACATGGTAGAGTATCCGTGCATACGATTTACCATATAATATGTTAAAGTAACAATCTGGTTATATTATTCTACGAACACAAAATTCTGCATGCAGACGGCGTTAAATCTTTTGCGTAGGTAACAAATATTTGTATAGTAATCATAAACTGTTTGTAGTTGGAGGCTGTTTTTGGTATTTTCCTAAAAGCGATCACAATAATATTAAGATGCACTTGACCAGACGTACACGTACATCGTCGGATTATACTGTATTGAGATTCACAAGATTAATACACCACGTTGCAGATTACCGTTCACGGGATCATTTTGATACAGCCTGCAGGAACCAATAAGCAACTGCACATGCTAGTGTCAAGATTGCTACATTTGGTCTAAATGAGAGGAACTGAGTGCAGCGAGAAGACAGAAAATATCTATGACTTCGATCTCGGTTGTTACGTATAGTCAAATGGGTGTGTGTAGAACAACATTCTGTGCCACAATTTTAAATTACCACGTACACCACCAGCCATCAAATTGTTATCACATCCACATGTGACTTACATTCAAACTTGAAGTTGGCGTTAAAACATAATTGACATAGTACTAGGATAATGTTTTTGGGGGTCCATGTTTATAGATGTTATTCACCTGTGTGGACTATCTGACTTTTTTGTCAAGGTTAAATAAATAAATAAAAATAAATATAATGTTAATTTTAAAAGTATTACCGAATTACAAGCGCCTGTCAATGGATGATGGATTACTACTGTCATGCGCTATTCACACTTTTATCTGCATGTGGTCATGCTAGATTTTTACTTGATTAGATCCATTTGACTAGACGAGAGAGAGAGAGAGAGAGAGAGAGAGAGAGAGAGAGAGAGAGAGAGAGAGAGAGAGAGAGAGAGAGAGAGAGAGAGAGAGAAGAAGAGAGAGAGAGAGAGAGAGAGAGAGAGAGAGAGAGAGAGAGAGAGAGAGAGAGAGAGAGAGAGAGAGAGAGAGAGAGAGAGAGAGAGATGATCGACGCCACGAATAGAGTCTAGACTAACAGGCTGCCAGTTAACAGGAGAAAAAGAGGAGTGAAATTGGTAGCTTTTTTAAAAATTCAGACAGTAAACGTTCTGAAGTCGTTTGCCTTGATTAGCTCAGTTCAGTTGATATTAGGCATTCCATACCGGTAAATCAAGTGGATAGTAAATACGTATAAACGTATTCCATAGTTCACCATTAGTCTTTGGTGATAACCGTCACGGCGGGAAGACAGTTAAAGGGTTCGTTATCCTATCGACATCGCATCTTTAGCTGACAGAACAAAATTTACCAAGACTGCAAACTTCTCCTTACCCGATATATTAGCCGCTACAGTAAATTTTAAAATGCTGCGCACGGAGTGTGATGATCAAATAACTGTTTGATTCATTTGAACAATTATATACCCGCGTTAACATTACAGAAACTAAATCATGTATGTAAATATAATTCACTACGTCAGAGTAAACTTGTCAACGTGTCGTGAAAAACGATATGGTAATATGTAAACTATTTATCAGTGTCGAATCTGACGAATGAGTGATCGTTTCCATGATCGACTATAGGCAACATTACCATTGGTGGTGTTGCTGGCATCGTCTCGTACTACCGACTTCGGTGTGTGAATTCGCGCCAGGGTTCACCGACAGATATCGATAGTAGTCGACTAATTAAGAAACTGGGCACGTCGCCAGGTCTACCACACGCATATCTTGCCCAGCTAGTAGTGACGAACACATAAAATCCAATGAGTGTAATCGGATCACGTGAATGAATGACAGATTGGAATTAGGAGGTGAGCTTCCTCTCGAAAACAGTCACATTGCCGCAGTGATGAACAAACAAGATCGCTGAAAAAAGCAGGTGCTACGAGCTAATTTGCGGTAAGTGAACCAGCCACAGTGACACCACGTAGATATCTCACGATGTGTTGCTTTGGTTATCTCACAACTTCGAAACGATTTGACGTTAACATTTACTTTAATATTCATAATTTTTTCTCGTTGAGTAATTTTCCCCTAAGCGTGTAGGCCAACGCGAATGAACTTTGGAGAAATGAAGCAGTCACGCAATTTGTTTAACATTCATCGACACGACGTGGAACGTTTAATATAAAGACGGTATGTAGTTAAACTACATACGGGTGACTTCGTGCTTGATTGCCTTTTAGAATATGGACTTATTCCTAATCCCACTGTATTAGTTGCTGGAAACTGATATAAGCTTTTCTTTGACCCGCGTGGCTTTGTTTTGTTCAACATGCACTTAGCTGAGCTTTTCGAAGAGGATGATACCCACTGAGTTTACCTCGCACTGTCATCATTCAGAGAATTCATACAGATACCCTGTGTAGTTATGCTTTTTTATCAGATAAAGCCAAAAAAGACGATAATAGTCGTGAACGTATTCAAGGAAAAAATGTGTGATTTTGTATAGAATTGTATTCCACATACTTTCATCTGCGATACCGACACTTGTGTATTATTTTTAATATAATTTCATATAAAAATGATACTATGGGTATCTAATCATTCAGAATTCAGAATCTGGTTTGATTTATTCATAGGTGATTACGTTCAATTTCCGTAAAACCCGTGGTGTTTTATCATCTTGACGGTTTAGTTTGTGTAAAATAGGGATCAACTTCAAATTAACGTTAAGTAATTTTTTTCCCCGCGTCTTTAATCAAAATACTTCACTCACAAAATGAACTGAGACAAATTGGAAAGTATATTGACAAGTGCGCTCGATGGTTTACTCTACAATTAAAATTGAGCTCGGAAAATAGCCGCAATGAAAAATGACAACACTCACACTATTGCTGTTCTAATATACTCATTCGACACGAAGGTCTATTTGCGCGGAGAGTTTTACACTTTTGCTATATGCCGATGTCACATTCATTAGCAAACCGTACCTCCCCCGCGGCACGCCGCATATTTGTTAAGTCGTCGTGCTAAATCAAATTTGATGGCTTGTAAAAGAGAATAAATTCCTCACTTCTATCAGGGGATTTGAAAACTTGGTATCTCCCGATGTATTAATGCAGTATTCTCAAAAATTAGATCGCCCCGGGTTGGATCTCAGAATGACATATACATGAAGCAATGAAGTAAATACATTATATATGTTGCACGTATTTTATAGCTATAGGTCCTGGATATATTTCATTACGAGGAGGCGAGAGAATCGTGTCATCAAATCTTGAATGACTGATACAGAATGACAGTCAAGAAAAGGCGGTCCATGACGATAGATTTCCGTTGAATGTTAAAATCTGCTGACGACTCTCAAGCACTGAACATGAAATATATGAATGTGTTAACAAGCAGGGACGTGTTTGCAAACGAACAGAGGACCAAAGAGAACAGGGAGGGTGTATGTCTGTCTTTCTGCCTGTCTGTCTGTCTGTCTGCCTGTCTGTCTGTCTGTCTGTCTATCTGTCCGTGTAGAGAGAGAGAGAGACAATGAAAGAGAGACAGGTTATAAATAAAGACAGAGACAGACAGCTGGCTAGACAGACAGACGTATCAATATAATAATAATGGAGGAGTGTGTGTGCTTGTGTATTCGAGTATTCATAATTATGTCTGTGCTTGTGTATACATGAGTATAAGTTATAAGAATAATTCGTGTATGCGCGTACGTGTCTATATATGTATGTTCTAAAAATAATCATCCATGTCTGTGTGTGCTAATAGACAGTTTGGCTTATGAACTTTTACAATTACGAACTTAAAACACTCAAATCCGTCAAAAAGTTCACGCGCCAAGATATCATGAATTCTCGACGAGAAACTGCTTCAGGGCAAAAAACTGTTTTCAAAGATGACATCGCATGTCTAATGATGGACGTCACCGATAGTATCAATGTATAAATAGCGTACTATGAGGCATTAGGCTAACTCAATCAAACAAACTGTTCATATTTTTTTTTGTCAGGCAAAATAATTATGCGATGCCGGAGAGGTGTAAATACCCAAACTGTTTTTTTATTCACTTTATCATGTCATCTGCATCCCGGGGGCGGCTCGGTCACGCGAAGATGGCCCCAAAGTAGCTAATTAGTTTGGTGACGTCATGAGAAGAACTCAGGTCCCAACCTTTGCTTGTACAGCATGTAAACATATATGCATCAAGGGACTTAAAGTGGGATACAATCATTTGTACGTGTTCAGCTTAGTATCAAATTGATTTTTGTATTTTTGAAGGGTAGTGTCTATACCATGTAGTGTTGAAAACTTACCATTGTTTCTTCTAGGCATAAAGCGTCTGTATATTTGACGGTTTTTGGTTTAAATTAGAATATCTTGTTCTCTATCACGACTTACCGTTGGTGTTCAATCTCATATATGCCTGCATATGGAGTTCCTAAGAGTATGAACTCAGTTTACAAAAAAAACACATCCATGATATGTGTAGTTGTTGTAGACATAATTCCGGGTCAATACTTCAACTGGAGGTTGTGAATTTTACAATGGTGCTGAAGAAGTTTACATTATGGAATAAATAGGCGTAGCAGAAGTAAAATATAAAAGTCGACAACATAGTTCCATCAATGTTAATAGTACGTCAGAATAACCGAGTCACAATTTAGTAATAAGAAGTTCTGCTTGTACAACGACCATGAATTCTTAGACTTAACGTTTCGCCTGATTAGGTTGACAGGCTATGTCAAACTGTCTGTTGACAAATAGAGCCGATCAAACTGAACAGGTGAAACATTATTCATAAGTAAGAAGAACATATGGTCATGGTACAAGAAGTTATTATTACCATGTTTCACCAACCCGATGAACATGTTTAGGGATAATAATTGAGTCACAGTGACACATTTCATTGTCACAGTTATGGATTACACATTTGTACACAATTTGATTGAGCAGAGTACTAGAACTAGAATATATAACTATTGGTCAGGTAAAGGTGCTTATTGGGGAGAATCAATCGCAGATGTAGTTGGACGAAAATTGTGAAATGTACTGTTGAGACAATGCAGTGTAAGTCATCTCATGATCAGGCCAGGAATCCGTGACAAATTACGTCCAACCTTAATACGGCAGCTATAATACTACATAAACCACATGCCGCTATTTATTCCAGATTCAAGGAATGGTAAAGTAAAATAGCTGATAAGATACGTGGCTTAAACAGGGTGCAGTGGAATTTGCATGGCGTTCTTCATCTTTGGTGGTAATTGTGTTATATAGAAGTAAACATTCACTTGAAATTTGGATACATAATACACTGTGTCTCAGTGTAATGGAGCAAGGAAGTCAGGTTTACAGATCGACTATACCTCACAAGTCAATACCAAAAACTATATGTCATTCCTTGTTTTCAACATACAATTTGACATCACTTTATGTGTTTCTCGAACCTTGAACTGGTAGCTCAGGTCGTTGACGTGTCCATCAATAGTACCACGCTTCATAGAGTTGAAAGACCGTTTAGTAGGTTAGTCTGAAGAGATTGTGTACACGGAATCATGATCAAAGACATTACAAAATAGAAAAATCATAAAAACGGTGTCAAATTTAAGAGAAACAAAGAATAAAAAGACGTAAAAGATACTCCAGGCTAGGAACGCAAATCAACCAAAGGAAGGACTCAAACCTACTTTTACTATAATTTAAAAAGTCAGTTAAAAAGAAAAGCATGCACACATATCAATGTACATATCTACGGGCCATGTTCGGTACAATTCAAACACAAAAAAGGTCGAGAGTCAGCAAAGCTCAGAATAACATCCTGAAGATATGGAAATAATCAACGGCAGCTTATAACTAGGAAGACGTGTTTGAACAGAGAGTAGGGTAACATTTGTAATGATGACGCGATCAATATATAGTATAGTACCCCTTCATTTCAAGAGATTCAAATATCAATTTTTTTTGATAGTCATATTTTTAGAACTGAAAGGAAATTAGTACTTGAACACGGCTGATTTATCAGGGATTTCAAACACGAGATGATAAATGGACAGGTTCTTAGTGATCTTCTTTTCAAAATCAATGAAGTGTTGGAACCTAACAACCAAAAGATCAATTGTTCCATTAGCATCACACTTGTAAGTTAATGACTGATAAAGAAGTATGAAAGATGCTAAGCGATTTTTTTGCAGTGGGCTTTTTTTTCCTTTGTGTGACTTGGTTTAATGTTTTAAGGATAACTGTACGCCTCATTTAAGAACTTAAAAGAGACTCGTTTCCAACTTAAGAATCTATTAAATCCTAGCTAGTCGGTCATGTACTTGTGTTAAGATTTAGAGTTTAATAACTTATATTTGCAAAATTGAAACACTATAACCGCTTAATTTTATATCATTTATTTCTCTTAAACCTTTCATACTCTCATGCAGCATCCCATAATTTAGTAGACAGTTCGTGGCGTTTTAAACTGAAATACAGAAATATTCATTGACAGATCTAGAAATGCAGAAATTTTTTTTTTGGTTTTCATTGACAACGTTGCGTAACGTACTATTCAACATTTCACTTGTTTTCAGGTGTAAACGATTTCACCACTTACCCTCTCTATTATGTCATTTTATGCGTTCACTGCAGTGTGTCTCTAGTTTATCCTTTTCTGTAGGCAATTTTACATTCCAAAGTCATATTTCACTAGTAATGTATACATAAAAAGGAAGGTTTGTTATTTTTCATCTCCATGTGTCTTTTTTGCTGACACTAACAAATGATTGCAGATAATGAAGTGGGTATAATCTCCCAACAGTACGTCATTCACAGTTGGTGTCTGGGTCAAAGCTATATATGTACACTCTAAAGTAATGATGTAAAATTCGAATAAGTGGTGTAAGAATTTTTAGTATAGATTTTACTTAACTACACTATATGTGGTTTTGCGAATATTCGAATAAAATTTTCCATCACAATGTCATTAGTTGGCCTATTTGAAGTATATCACCATTCTTTATTTTTTTTCAAACTCAGTCTGTCAGTAGGTAGATTCTTCGAATGACATATCAATCAACTGTATGTTGCATACAAAGTTGTATTTAGTCTGCAAGTAACTAGGGGGTGCACATTTCTGCCCTGTCTGACTCCTTTAGAATTGAATTTCTGTTCAAATATCTATATTATTTATTAGACCATAGGCAATTGTATATGAAAGGACTTAGATTAACTGGCAGTGAACTATAAATATTTCAAACTGAACTGAACTCTACCTCCCAAATATTTATCACAACTGATGAAATCGTACCGCATAGACTTTCATTTGGCGTAAAAAAAATTGTGTGATTCCGATTACGCTCAATTTTAGAATAGGTGGGGTAGGTAGATTTGTTATTTTCATTTTTTTTAGTTTTATTTTTTTTTTCGTGTACGGTGTCTAGTTCAGGTAGTTATGTTTTCCGCTGTTTTCCATATGGTCTCTGTGTTATTGGTTTCTTCTCATCAGATTTATAGCCAATACAGATTGGAATAACAGTTTGTATTATCTTTTTAAGTTGATGTCTGTTTCCACACCCACCACAGTGGCAGTGGCTTTTTTAAAGGCCATGGAACATATTAAATTGATGGGGGCACTATGGTAACACAATTTTGTAGGGTGGGGGTATTTCTAAAATATTGTGTGTATGTGTGTGAGTGCTTATGTTATGTTTGTGTATGAAATGACTTGAGTAATGATAAGAACACTTGCAGTGAAACAAAAACAGTTATGTTTGGTTTAGAGATGAAATATCATATTATAAATGGTGCAAATGTTTGGATAAATCTGAATCATCATAAAAGATTTTATCAAAGATGTAGTAAGTGGAGATCTAGAGTACCTGATATGTTATATGATATTATATAAACAGTAATTTAAAAAATCGGGGGTGGGGTGGGAGGGGGGTGGGGGTTGGAGGCGTCATACAGGGTCGCATCCTAGTACAGCTGAGTTTTATATAGGTCATTTCGAGCAAATTTCAACGTTTCTCGAAAGGTGCAGCTTAAGTTAAATTATCAAATGTAATAGACGACTTCCAATTTCGGAACCTGAACTATAATGCCAACTTGAAGCCGCCTCAGATCAAAGATCGTTTACATGTAAACACATACCCAGCGTCTCGCGTTGTCGACCGACGTCGACACTATTTAGGTGACACTCGATAAAATGTCACTGAAATGAAGAAATCGTAAATTCTGATTAACAATTACTGAATCCTAATCGAAATGAAAATGATCTAATATTTTCATACCCATCGAACTTACGGGGATCGGATGAGAAGGGCTTCACAAGAAGACAGACAACGTAATGCAATAACATGTGGTCTCAATGTCACCGTGGGCGAGTCCACTGTTCATCGCGATCGATGGGTGGGCCGTGACGATGTCTTGGATAGGGCCGTAAGTGTACATGTACTCTAAGCTCTATTTTTTGTTCATAGTCGCCCTGTCTGTGATTTGCTTCTTAAAAAGTACAGTAAGTTAGATTTTCCATCGCTACGTCAGTAGCAAACGACCTTTCTAGATCTTAGCGAAAGTAGACCCACAAAGTCGTTGCAGCAGAAAGTTTTGTCGGATAACTATCCTTCTTGAAAATTATGTTCTCGAATTTATTTCATTTTCTTTTGATTTGGTTCATTACCATCCACATAGTGACACGAAGCACTTTGGTCCTCTTTCAAAAAACGGCTTTCCAGCGTGGTGTATTGAGTGTTGCCCCGACAATTTTTGTTTTGTTTTATTAGTACTGTTGTGAATCTCATGCTAAAGAGAAGGATGCATAGACATGTCTAATACAGTGTGAGATATTTTTGAGGTGGGAGTGTGACGTGTTGACTGTACTGTGTTCCAGGTAGATACAACAAATTTAATTTTCGAATATTTTCTTAAAGTTTTGAATATTTCGCCACGTATTTAAGTTTTCTGTAGTACACATAGTTTGAACGGACAGTAAAACTTTATTACTGTGTTGAGAGCCCCGCACCTCCGTACTGTTCATTAGACACTACATTCTGTGTATGACATTGTTGCGCCGTATGTCGAGAAAGTTGACATTTGAGTGGATGAAATAAGTGTCCTAACTGTAATATTATTCTCTACCTGAAAGGCTGTGGTGTGAACTTCACTGATCTGAGAGTCACGTCAGTCGGTAGCAACCACGCGTGGGTGGTGAATTTAGCAACTGATATGAAAAACATTGAACGAACGAGGTCATATTTAGCTTTTTCAATGAAATTCAGGTGCGATCAAAACTTTTAAAGAGGAGAAACACGCGTTCACAACAACAACAACAACAACGACGACGACGTCATACTCATCACTGTTCCGTTGATATATGTGGTAAATAATAATATGCATAAGGTATTTGAGTGCTCTAATATCACAAAGACAGTAGGTATGAGATATAATAAATTCAAAAAATTATCTTCTTTGACCATTTTTTTATTTGACATAATAGTTATTGGTACATTACACAGGTGTCACTAATCTAACAAACAGTTCTGTATAAATCTGAAATTACGATTCGTTAGCGACGAATTCCATAAGCGACGAATAAAATCATGATATCTATAGTTAAGCCAGACATCTGATACGTTTGAAATGTATACGTTAACTTAACGATGCAAATCCTCTACGTCAACTAAATCCTTATACCCGGCTACGTACGGTTGTTCTAACGATGTACATCGTTCAGTAATCCACAGAGTCGACAAAATAGTTCCTTTAATTTTATGACTATACGTCTATGAGATAGCTAAAATCGAGAGTTACGAATCGTAGACACAGGTTCTCTTACACATGTATCAACGAGATGTCGCGTCATTTCCGGGAGATGGGGGTGGAGGTACATACACGTGGTGGTGGTGGGGGGGGGGGGGCGTCAATCTCAAATTTCATACAAGGTTAAATTTCGTTTATGATCTGGTTTTAATACTTGTAAATTAGTACGATATAGTGAAGGAGTTGGATACAAATGAAGACATACATGAATTAATTAATCATTACAACCCACTACTAGTTTTGAAAAGTTATTCCCTCTAATTACAAATGCTGTTTTGATTTTGTACCTAAATGAACACTGGTCAAACCTTAAAAGATAAACCAATTAACTTCTAAACTTCAGAATTTTGCAATAATGATACAAAATTCAGACATGCGTCTTTCGAAACCCTAGAAAAACATTATAACTGATCATAAATAACAAATCTTGCTTAAGACGTTTCCCAATAAAACTACAGCTCGACATAGAGGGAGCGGGGTGGTGGTGGAGTTATTGGGGGTGGGGCGGGAGTGGTAGTGGAATAACATTATCTCATTCAATTGGCCGATAAACATGCAACATTTTAGTATTGTCACTGTAAAATTTGTATGTCAACAGATATTAAAGATGAATTTCATTTCATTTCATTTTTGCCTCGTCTGCCACAAGCTATACTAAAGGAAATTTACCTACCGAACTGGTTGTATTAGACAGCCTACGATAGATTCGCTCAAGTCATGCCATAAAAACTCTGTAATAATCAACTTGGCAATTTTTGTGTACAATAATAATTCGTGATCGAGTTAAGAACAAATGTATTTAATCAATTATTTATTCAATATTTTGCTTGGATTTGTAAATTAAATGTGTGATTTTAGGTCGGTGTCCTTTAAAAGAAATACATATTATTTTAAAATATCATATTTATATACAAATTCTGTTTAATTTTTTTTTCCTGCGAGAGAAAAATGTTCAATAAAGTGAGCTTTAGTGGTATGAGGTATGAAGAATTTACGCAACGTCGTCAAGCGATACGATGTGTGTACTATAACATTAACATGGTAAAACGAGTAGAGATAATACAATAGTGAATGAAACCGTTCTTGATATGACCTCTCTGTAGGCTTAATACAACAGTGGTGTAACCGGAGGTTAGAAGTTGTGCAAAGAGTGTCACCACAGATAACCTTAAACGGAGCTGACGTTTCAATCATTGCTAGCAGCGCGAGTCAGATTTGCACACACAAAACAAAGAATCGCCTTCAGCGTCTCGTTGTAAAAAAATAACTTGCCGTCCGATTAATATGAAAAACAGAGGCGTTCGGCGAGACTACTCTATTAAGCTGTGACGACACTCGGGCGGATGCAAACCAACGATCCGGCAGGCTGCGCAAAATGTAATGACATATTCTCATGCTAATCGAGTAAGTCGGGTTGCAAATAATTTTTTGACATGAATACACCGTTTCCTGTATGTGCCAGGTATATATGTATATGTAAAATGCATAGCTCTACAATCGATTACGATATTCTGTGTGAGTTTCAAATCATCACACGGACCTTTGGGTAGTGTGTATGCATATTAAGTCTCTACGTGTTGGTGCATCGATAAACGGACAGCGCAGCACCGTCTCCTTCCTCAGTACCCATATATTTGCTATCTTGTCACAACACATAGGTTGTTAATTAACATCATGTAATTATCCTATGTTGTATTCTAATAGATTCCCCAGACTAGCTCGTATCTATAGACAGTACGTTTACGGAGTGTCAGTTCCGATCAAGAAGGCAAACCACTTGGGCATACCCGTCTACTCTTCGATGAGCTTTCAGGCTTTGTTGTTCTGATGGGATGTGTCTCTTTAATGAACATCAAAACTAACAGGTCAGCGGCTTACTGAAACCATGTATGGAGGAACTGACTACGAATTCCGTAAACACATCAACAACTAAATCGTCGATAACTGGCATTTAGTTCCTAATCTACGACTCTTTTTTTTTTTGCTGAAAATCGCTCCAGGCTGAAACAACAACAGACCAGAATAATCTGAACTCTGACGCTGGGAAGATTTGCCGGATTTCATTTTTGCTTTGTAATCGTATACTGGAGATAAACAAAATTACCAGAGGCTAAACAAGGACGAAGTTTGATAAATACACGATATTGTTGCTCCTCCAGTGTTCATCAGTACTGATAGCGAGTGTGTGTGTCTATATGAGTTCTTTCCATTTTTATGACATTATTACCAATGCCATTGTAGCGATCTATGCGTAGCAGGGTTTATGCGACACTGGCAGAGTTGAGTGAATTGGACAAACAAATCATCGAACAATAATGTTCAAGAGAGATGTGACGTTGGTCCTTCTGTGTCTTCTATATCTATTTAACGGTGAGTATTATTTGTAAGTACTAGTTATCTTTCCCAACGTAATCCATACCCTACAACTGTATGTAGATAACATTACTAACACTACTCCTCTGTAGTTATAGACTCTTCAAGCGAAGAATCACACGACGACTGAGCCCACCCTCCGATGCAATATTTCCGATCTCCGATTTTTGTCCCGTATTTATACTGTTCTAAGGCCTTCAAGTTTAAAGACGTTTTTTTGTTTGTTCATAAATCCCATTTGCACAATGGGGCATCCTTTACAAAAGGAAAATGGAGGTGTCTCATTAAACACGCTGTTGGCATGATAAAAAGGCTGACTCGCTATCGCTTCTACAATAACCCATATCATTTATAGCTGTGCAAACCTTGCTTAAGTTAGAAAAGAAACTGAAGTGCCCTTTGTATGTTTACTGCGCACGCACACACACACACACACACACACACACACACACACACACACGTATATATATATATATATATATATATATATATATATATATATATATATATATATATATATATATATATATATATATTAATGATTCAAGTCTTTCTATATTCGAATAACGGAACATACCTCCGTTTATCCCCGGAGGAGGGTTACATAAATACATAAGAACGAATAAAGGAGGTCATGTGAGCCAAAAGCACAATACAGCTGAGAGATTACAATGCAAAACAAAAAGAATATCAAACACTATCGTCTCTGATCTATAATGAATTTTGCAGTCGTCGCTACAATAATTTTATTTATTAATATATTTGAGATAAATTGAGTTGAGTGCAATATTTTTTTTCAAAACTATACTATACATTGATAAACAATCGTATGTATGTATGTATGTATGTATGTATGTATGTATGTATGTATGTGTATGTATGTATGTGTATGTGAGTGTGTATGTATGTATGTATGTATGTATGTATGTATGTATGTATGTATGTATGGATGGATGGATGGATGGATGGATGGATGGATGGACGGACGAACGGACGGACGGACGGACGGACGTACATATACACATGCCCATCAGCTGATTTCATGGGGAAGAGCAACGCCACATGGCTCGATATTAGTAACGTGCAAGATGTCGTTGTATAAGAAAACATGTCAATAGATATGTGTACTATAGATTTACTTTCCTTTTCTTCCAGCAGTTACTGAACACCATGAATGTAACCTTTCCTGGATAATCTCGTATTAAAACATCCAACCCCCATAAGGACCATTTGACATTCTCTCATCTAAACATTAACACCTACAAGATAATGAATTCAATCTTATAACGTGACTATATCATTTCCTCCCTGCTTGTATTGAATAGTTTGTAACAGAAAGTCATTTATAAAGACACAATAGAGAGAATGTTATCTCTTGCACTTTGACACATTAAAACAGCTGTACGTATTGTCTCTCACACGTGTATGAATTATAACCAATTAAACACGATACATCAGGAAGGATGTAAAGTCTTATCTAAACATGTTATGCGTTCTATAAAATCTAAACCTATACGATTGGCATTAGTCGCTCGGATTCAAGTCACTGAAACTGGCGGAAATAGTTGAGCCGAAGTGCCCACGCGCGCCTTCGTATAGAGAATGAGAAAATGTCTTTGTAGCTAAAACATCTGACACTAACGTTCATTTTTCCGAGAACTCTATTCCCGAAGTAATTCCCATATATCAGCTACGTTTACAACTACACATGACCATTAAGACATTCCCACTATTTATCACAGACATCTGTCTCGACAATCTTTAAAAACAAGAACATTTGTTTGTGGTCAGTTTGAGTACATAAAAAAGACCAGCTCTCCTTTAGTCGGCTGTATTTATGTATTTACGATGCCCTTTGCGATACATATCAGCACGCCTATCTCTAGCAAACCCTATTAATTGAAGTGTTGATAAGTGTCCATCTACTGCAAATTTGTTAATGATAATAGTCTGGGAGATATAAAACAATAAGTTGTAACTATATATGACCCAAAGTTAAAACATCGCCTGTTTACCCCCAGAAGTGATACGTTTGACGCACAGACGGAAGTGACCAGCGCCCCCTTACGTACGCTGGCTTATAGCCATGGCTGGGCCTACACGGGTACTTTCCGTTGGGCAGCCTGTTCAAAACACTCCTAGAATGTCGAAGTAATTTGAGCGAAATACTTCTGGATACTCATATCAGAAATAAACAATCCAGTGAAAAGACACATGATGGATTATGTAAATGTTTGGACATTTATTCACAAAGGGAGAGGATCGTAAAAGATATTGGCAAACTTCTATACAAACAACATGCATCGTAAATGGTTTGCATGTCAAAAGAAAGAGAAAATACAGTGGTTTGACCCATGTTTACTCAGTTTTGATTTGATGTCTGTCACTTGTAATTCAATCACATTCAACACTTGTTAATATATTATGATATGATAATTCGAGGAATCCGACTGACCCTGTTGGCCCACTTACATATTTCCTTAAGCTTAAGTGAAATCGGTCACGGCATATCAAACTAGTTTCCTTTTTTTATGTCATAAAATATCTGAGTTAGTAGTACATAAATTTACTTTAACAAGCTTTCTTGCCTTTTTTCTATGATACACTAATATTTGTAACTCTAGTTAAGAGTTTTTTGTAAAATGACCAGGGTTGCTGAAAATTACCTTTCGGAGCTTTTTAAGCACGAGAAAGACTGCCTAGTAGGCATACCAACTTTCATTATGTTTTTAAATATAAAAGTAAAATTCTTAAAATCTCTCGAAACTGTGTGATACTGTAACTTGTTATTGGTCCTTTTGAATTAATAAAAGAAAACTTGGCGGCACGCCGTCTTCAAATCGACAAACTTTTGTTTTCCAATATAGTTAAAACAGTACTTGGCAGCCATATTGGATTCCAAAATGGCGTATACGCGTAATTTGGAGACGACTTGAACTGAGAATTGGTTTGTGTCTTTTTGAACACAGAAAACAGTTGAAACAATTTATTTCCGAGGTGCATTCTAATTTAAACCTCACTAGCTGCAACTGAGATATTTTTTTCACCAAATACATACAGATATATTCACTAACAATTGGTAAATTATTTATGAAAAAACATTATGTCTGTTAAAATTAGTGGTCAATATAACCTGTAGGTAGTGCATTGGCAAGTTTATATCTTGAGCGAAAGCTTGGCGTTGAATCTGTCACCATGTTAACTATACAGATGTAACTGAAGTATATTTTTTCGACCAGACAAAAAACAATATATTCCCTGAAAATTGTTACAGTACCAATAAATAGACATCGTGTATGCTTTGTCGAAGCACATAGCTGCTTGTGTGTAATGCTACTTGTCAAATTATACAAGAAAGATAAATGACGATTTCCCGAAACATCCCGTTCATTACATTCCAATTTTTGTCACCTCATCAAAATATTATAGTGTCACATTATTCAAAAAACTTAACTATTCTCTGATATAAACTTGAAATATAGTGTATTGGGCAGTAAGCAAAAGAGATAGAAAAGTCAGAATTGAGAATTAACGATGTTTTATTTACTTTACAATACAGTAACATACAATGTATTAAACCCCCAATATTACACTATTACGTCAATAGTACTATATGTACGAATGGTTGAAAGCAGAATCAAATCCCTGTACCTGTAATTAACTCTTCGTCATAAACCAAACATATAGTGGAAACAACCCAATACAGTCACTTCTAGTCAGCTGAATTATCTGTGTACCGGTCATTGATGACAACATGTGCACAGGCCTGATATACATGTGTAAACACTAAAAATAGGAGTTAACATGGTCCAGACCGTAACGATCGAAGTTGCTAGTCCTGTGTTTCCACCCACAAAGTAAATAAGCAAATAAATGAATAAATACATTCTTGCATACACACATAAATGAACAGATAAATCAATAGACAAATAGACATTAAACAAACAAACAAAAGGAACGAACAATACATGAATGAATGAATGAATAAATAAATAAATAAATAAATAAATAAATAAATCATCTTTTATCAATATCCTTCTGCCAAAAAATACCAAAAGCAAAAAAAAAATCCTTAATACTATTACGTAATCATAATACGACACATTTTAAAGCGACTCAACAAAGGGACGATCGCACAATATCACATAAGCTCAGTAAGCGAACTTCGTTCGTTTAGGAGGAGAGGATCTGGAGTCAATGTGGTTACTGAACTTCATTTTCTTATTTCTAACCTAATTTCGACGGAAAGCTGTCGTTCCTTTAATGGTAAAAGTTTTTCGTATTTACCACTGAGATGTTGTTAAGTTGATAAAAGATGATGCTGGGTACTGGATCCTGGTAGTATTTTAATATGTTTACAATCATGTTAGGGGGAAGGGGGTTTCGACCTGAATAAACGATGTTCGTTTGTTGAGCTTGTGCGACACTGTGCGATCGTCACTAAGTGGGCTCCAGTCATGACGCATTTAGCGCATATACACAAAAAATCATCACAGAGCTTTAACTGAATATAAATTTCATAAATTATAATCACACAAATGAGACCATGATCAACTTGACCACTGATATTTTATTTTGTTTAGTAGATAGGTTTGATATAATTCCATAACCTCAGTATTGTTCATATACACAGTGGACTGACTGTACAACATATACACATTTACATTCAAGAAAGAACACTGTGACAGTTCATTCTCAAATGTGCCCGAACGAAGTACATGTATTTGGTGGTCGTAAAGACTCGTGATTTCTGTATAACCTATATGTAACGCTGTCACATGTACTTTAAAGAAGGGGATTTATGGTTACCAGGGGCCCTGTTTGACTAAATTCCTCCAAAACACTATCAATAAGACACGAGTTGCAGGTGTAGAAGATTACTCGTACGCGTAAAGTGATCTTGGTGATAAATGACGAAGGAAAATAAGTACAGTAATGAATAGCGAGTGCAATGACATCGCTGTATTTTCCCGCCTTAATTTCTGGCGCCAAGTGTCGACATGACGCTTCTATGAAAAAAAATTAGCATACTCGTGTAAGTAGCATTTGTTTCTGCAGGCTCTAATATATATTTTCGTATGTTACGCTGATATTTTTCCAGATTTTTGGAGCGTCTCCGGAACTGATGATGTAAGTACAGAAGAAGATGACGTTGAAGCAATAATGCCGCCATTTGGCCCCGCGCCACCCTTGGATGATTTACCGGCATGGGGAACAGAGACTGGAGGAAACGACGCGCCAGCTCCTGTAAATCAAAACGAGAGCACTGAAACGATTACGTCAGCATTCGATATTGGAAGTCTGGGTATTACTCCAAGTGACGTCAGCAATGCAACATCAAAATCTGCAGGTATAGTGACTCTCTAATTATAAATAAGAATGCGTTGCACATTACTCTTTACAATCTGTGTCATGCATCTATCATGTCTTTACTCATTTTGCGTGTGAGTACTCGTTAATTTACACAGACGGTAAATGTAAGTGCGTGTAGCGCTTCCTGTTTTTCGTGCAGTCTGTATTAGTACCGTGGCGATACAGTTCGTGTTGGTATTTATATGCTATGAATCCAGTCAGAAAGTAGTACTTTTCAGAATCACCCCCTTTAACTTTCAATAAAATTACTCAATTGATGCATTTGCTTTGATTTTTAAAGTTTGCACGAAACGCCGGATATAAAAAAAAACAGTCAAAAATATGCCGTCACCACTTGCCTGCTTAACTGTGATATTTTGCTTTAGGTTCGGATATCTTGCAAGTTGAAGACAGTACAGATAAGTTAAGCACCGGTAAGTTACCCGTACATCTTAACTGGGGAGAATTTTTCCAGCGAATCTGAAAAGTTAGAGAAAAGAAAACAATATATTTACATACACAGTGTGTCGGTGAGATTAATGAAATAAATATGTGGCGACGTGCAAGGCTCAATTCAAGTCTTATATGTTGGTGTTGAAAGGCTAAGTCGTTTACGGCGACGTTTAAATATTTACCTTCAAAAGAATCATTGAAAACAAATTGAATACCACAGTTGTACTGTCAATTGTACTGTACTGTACTGTACTGTACTGTACTGTAGTGTACTGTACTGTGCTGTGCTGTACAGTACTGCAGTACACTGCACCATACCCTACCCTACTCTACGACACTTTACTGTATTCTACTCTTTGCACTGCACTGCACTGCACTGTACTGCACTAGATTAGATTAGACTAGACTAGACTAGACTACACTAGACTACGCTACACTAGACTACACTACACTACACTACACTAGATTAGACTACACTACAGTACAGTACACAAGACCCAAACGCACATGTTTGTCGTACATTTAGCTTGTTTCTGTGAACTATCTTGCCTGAGCTTGCTTTATTACTGCGCACTATTTGAACCTAGGCGTTTATTCATTGGAATGGTGTATTCACTATTACACTGTAATCGAAATGGCGAATTCCAGGCGAGTTGCCATCAGTCATACGATGCAACATTCAAAACTGATTTCTATTTAACCCTGCGGCTATTTCAGATTTTAATGGATTATTTGGACAGAGTATATGCTTTGCTTTGCTTTGCTGAGTTCACTCTTATTTATTAACTATGAATATATCTTAACTTCTATTAATATTTTGTATAGTTTACAGATACTTCAGTTTCTGATTACAGATTGTGTTGACTTTCATTGCATTATATAGTATTGCATTGCACTTCACTTCACTGCCCTGCCCTGCCCTATACTGTCCGAAGTACATTGTACTGAGTTTTATTGTACGTGTGAAGTATTGTTTTGTATTGTACTACATTGCATTGCATTCAGTGCATTGCATTGTATGGATATAGCACAGCACTACACACCACAGCACAGCACAGCACAGCACAGCACAGCATGGCATAGCATAGTATGTTCAACTATGAATGTTGAATGTATACGTACAAAATTGCAATCAATATGGATGAGAAATGGTCATTTTATTTTGCAATTTTTAATAAATAGAAAGATTTGTCTGTTTTTCTGCCTGAATAAATAATTGGTACAACATACACCAAGTCCACTTTGTAACTCGATGCATTACAAAAAAAGAAAATGTACTATACGTGCGTCCCAGCGCGCCCAGAATTTGTTCCTACATGTGTTCCCATTTTCTAGGCTTATGAATATTAATGAGTACTGTATGAAACTCTGGGTCAGTTCGCCCTAGTTATTCTACTACTAGTTAAGTAAACCGTTTTTGTGGACTAAACATACCATGTTACAATTATTGATATATACCTAAACGAATGAGAGAATGCCATAATTGCACATATACATAAATACAGGAAGTGATTTGTCTATAAAATGGGTAAAGTAATTACTTAGATAAGATCTGTCACTTTTCTATATGCATTAATAGTTTGATTATTTGTCTTTACAAGTGATTACTTGCGTTTACGCAATTTCTTTACAAACTACTTCCGGTACATACAATAACAAACATTTTAGTCTAGCAAAGAGGGACTATTATAAGGGCTCCGTCCGTCCGTCCGTCCGTCCGTCCGTGCGTGCCTCTGTCCGTAACATTTCTCAGACATTCCATATCTGATTTTGTTCAAACCTGGCACAAAGGTGACATGTCATATGGGACATACGCAAATCCCTTTGTTTTGCGACATATGCAGATTTGACCAAAGGGCGGCTATAATGTGAAAATCAATCTTTATGGCATAACTAAAAAAATAATACATAGACACTCCATGCAAGTGCCTAAACCCCGTATCAGATACAATCGCTCTTTTAAGGCATTGACCTTTGACCTTGGCCTTCAGAGACAATTATTAAAATACAGCCATTTCTTGCCTATCACATACATGTCATATTTATTTGTCATCAACTTCTTTTAAATCATGTACACATGTAATAAAGGAGAAGAAAAATACACACAAACTTTACTGATGGTGGTCATATTATTTTTTTACTGACTGGCGGTCATATTTGGAGTAATAGATCAATATATTACTGCATAACTTAAAAGCTTCAATACATAGAGACTCCATTCAAGTGTTTATTTCTATATAATCACATGCAAGCTTTCTTGTAAGACAGATACCTTTGACATTGGCCTTGACCTCATGGGTCGATTATCAATATGAAGCTATTTCTTGCACATTGCAAACAGTCTGTAGCATGTGCATGTATGTGTGGCCAATTTCTTTCAAAATGATGGCTAAAGGGAATACAGAGCAAAAGAAGAAGAAAAATATATGATATATGCATTACGTTTGGTGTTGATAACTTTTAACTGAATGATGTTCAGATTTAATCATGATTTACTGCATAACTCAACAACGTTAATACATGGAGATTCCATCCAAGTGTCTAGTCAAATTAGATGTTCAATCTCGTTTGAGATTTCACCTTTGACCTTGACTTTTACTTCGAGGCTCAATTATCAAAAGCTATTTGTTGCCACGAATTTCTTTTAGAATCATATCACCATTTAGTTACATAGAAGTAAAGTATTTGAATAGCTGTGTCTTCTACGAAGACATGTTACACATTTCTTTTTAAATGTTTTTTTTTTTTTTTTTTTTTTTTTTTTGCAATTATGGAGTTACTAAGGCCGATTTGGTCCATGTTGTTTCCATTTTTTTTCTTAAGAACATATAAGTAAAGCTGTTTAATTAATTAAAAATCCAACATAAATGATCATTTCTCAACCATGTATGACCATCTCAATTGAATATACGATTAATTATCTGATTAAATAATAATAATGTATACATGTTATTACATTATGTCACCTCGTGATGGGTTCCTTTTTTCTCTTTATATACAGGGACAGCGTCTTCAATCACTGCTTGGTTCGGATTTTACATTGTTCTATCGGGACAACTGGTTTTGCTTGGTACTGTTCTTTAACAACGATACTTCCTAAAATAAACGAAGTATTATATCGAGGAAAGGAGATGTGTGTCAATTTCTCAGAAACTTTACGATTTCAAATTGTACCTATAAACGGACATTTACAGGAGATTGCCGATAATCTGGCCGTGATGAGCACACCGATCTGGAGACTGTGCCTATTAAGGGGGTATCGGCAGTCATTACATCGTTGACTTTAATGTAAGATTCCCCGCAACTGAAATCGCAAGTATTACAGGAACACAGTCTGCAATTTGTTTGTTTACTTTGAGGATTCTGTATTGTTTCATAAGTGAGCTGATTGAGTAATTTGAAGAAAACTTTCTATTTGTAATTCCATGTCATAACATAAAAGCAATTGAATCACGTAATGGTTATTTTATTCATTCTGTCGATCGAACGACACAGTAGATCTTTACACAGCCTCGTTTTATTTGCACGCTCCTCTCGTGATGACGTTTCGTATTCACAAAGTGCTAAGCATCCGTTTATTCTTGACTTGTCGAAGACAAATTCACACTGTGCGACATAAAATTGCAGATTGTGGTTACCAAAGAGTGTTTGCTAGTTAATCAGTTTCATATAGGTGGTGTAATTATTACCGTTTCGTAGTTTAATTCCAACCCCTCCCCCAAAAAATAATAATTGTCACAGACTGTGTTACCTGGAAACTGTAGCTTTTGTCATAGTATGCAAATATCGCGAGAGGAGAAAACGCCAGAAGAAAATTTTGTAGGGTGGACAAATGGCAAGAAGTCGTTGCAAACTTTGGCCACCTAACACTCACATTTTACTGTATGTTAATTCAGAATAGCTTAGTCGTAGAAGTCTGTCTGTGTTGGGTGTCAGTAAATTGTACATTAAGGTGTCACTGGGTGATCACTACATCGGGCTTTCTTTATATTAGTAAGTAGTAGAAGGTATCGTCATTTCCGGTTTTGATGCACCTTCTCAACAACCCTATGATATACTACCAGTTCATACGCACAACCAGCTCCATATAAGTTTTATACTTTTAAGGTCAAATTTATCTTCCTTTCTGTTTTATTTTTGATTATCTGGGAAAATATATATTTTTTTATTTCGGTCTATGCGTATATAGTACTTAGCTATATGGTCAAATGGTGCATAAGCGTTGTAATCAGCTTTCTCATTAGTGACATTAATGCAAATTGAGACATTCACTTACGAAGGAAAAATAGTTGGCTAGGACAAAGGGTAACCTCCATGGTAGGTTGGGCGGGTCAACCAGTGGCAAGTGCATTTGTTCTCGCCACGTAGCCTGCAAATTCAATAATGCAAATTTAGTGTTCTTTATGGATACCTAAGAAGCTGATTGGTTGAATAACAAATAACGAATAATTACATGATAAGTCACATGATGCATACATTATGTTGACTGTGTCAAGTTACACGGATGTAGCCCAGTTGGCCATATACGGAAATGTGACCTTGAATGTTCAAATAACCTCGGATGTCAACATGAAATATGTTAATTACTAGTATGTTCTGATTTGAAAATGACGAGTGGCCAAAAATACTATTTTTTTTTAATTTCTGAGTATGCAGGCTGTGTGGAGAGAAGGCTTGAGAGGTTGACCATCTCGTCTCTTACTGAGGTTAGACATGGGTAAAAGCTGGTCTTTGATTGTCTTTGGTAAATTCATGCTGATTCAACGCTTACGCGCATGTATTGTATTTTGCCTATGGCCTACGAATTCTGAATATGGAGCCTACATGACATGTTTGAAATGTGTATAAAATAATTGCCTGTCAAAAGGAAACAGGGGATACACTCATGTTTCAAATTCATTAACCAAAAAGCCTCTTACATCACTTTTACACAAGCGAGGGAATATTTTAAACCATATCTATTCATCCTCAAGGCTTTTTCGATATCAACGCTATTCAAAATGCACAGTCATATGTATCCAGCAATGATTGGGGGTGTCATACAACCATGCCCCCTTCAATGGAAATGGTGATAGCACACAAACAGAATAATCTGTCTTAATTTCCTCCGAAACAAAAACTGAAATTTGTCTCCGCGAATCCTTTGTACAGGTCTTGCTCCGAATTGTTTGAATTTGAGAGACTTTTTACAATATTTGTGGATTTACATGTGTAAATAGAATGTATTATGTACAGGATAGCATGTAAGATACACGCTGTCAGTTCGAATAAATCACGGTGTCAGGGGCCCTTCATTGTTGTATATATATGTAGCTGTTAAAACTAATGTACTAAATGCAGTTGTATCAAAGTGCTCAAAAGAAAATGATATACAGACCCTGGACGCTTGTAACTAGCCAGATCAGTTGGTTTCTATAGTAACCTTTGCTAGGGTAGTACAAATGCGGCAGATGCGTCATATTTCAAAGCGCATCGGTTTTTCTCGTACAGATCCTGTTCAAAGCAATACTATTTAGACAGTACGTGTACATGGTGTATTGTCAGTTTGACAAGAGATCTACGTATACCTGTAATCAAAATGTGAATAAATGGCTAAAACCTCAAGTCACTGTGGTGTTTATGTTTGGTGATTGGTCTTACGAGGAATTATACATAAGTGTGACAAATAGAAAGCTGACAAAGCTCACTGGTTCGAAACTTCATGATGTGTTCGACGTGCAGTGTACAGGCATGTGGGAACACATTATATACCTGTAAACTCGCATAAACAGTTTAATTACAGTAAAACATTTAAGTAAAAGAATGTATGTGTATGTATGTATGTATGTATGTATGTATGTATGTATGTATGTATGTATGTATGTATGTATGTATGTATGTATGTATGTATGTATGTATGCATGCATGCGTGTGTGTGTAGTGTATGCATGCGTGTGTGTGTATGTATGTATGTATGTATGTATGTATGTATGTATGCATGTATGCATGTATGCATGCATGCACGCATGCACGCACGCATGTATGTATGTATGTATGTATGTATGTATGTATGTATGTATGAAATCACGCGTTCCAAATCGCTTGTTCATAAAAATATGTACATGATATACTAGTTGTGCTGGGTTTGTCATAAGTCAACGACTTATACATAACTCAAGTAGAGTTCATTTAGTTCGTTCATAACAACATTGAGGGCAACTCTAGATATGACTCTAATGATTGGTCATTACGATGAAAAGCATGTCATCTGAAACAGGTCGTCGTCTGGCGCGGCAACAATCTTGATATAATTGCTACATTTCATCTTCTAGCTTGATGAAAAACCTGGTGACATTGTTATATTTTGTGTACATGAAATACCATTATCTTGAAAGATCGACGTCGCCAAATCTGTTACAGTGTAACAATCTGCTAAGATAAAAGGATTTTCACGCAAAGAGGATGTTAACTAGCAAATGTGGTATGAGTTTTGTTTGTCCTAGATGAAATGTAACAATGTTAGTAAGTTTGTTGAGCCAGACGATACAATGTAGCTATATTATGATATTATTTAATAAGATATTTGTCGAACAGGGCAGTAAAATGTAGCAATGTCAGTAAGACATTCCAGTTGTGAGCAGGACGAAGCTCTGTTTCAGATGATATTGCTTTCTTGCATTTCCTACTTGCATCAACATCCGTAGAAGTAGTATATTTAGTAGTCTGACAGTAGTGCTGGTGGTCATGGTGGTAGTAGCCGTAAGGTAGCAAGAATGAAGCTATTTTGAGAGATTTATTTGTTGTTGTTGAAAGGAAAGAATTCATACTCCCCTCTCCTTTATCCAAAATTACAAAAGTCACGACAGCCGTTAGATATTTAGTCTGCTAACCACGAAGAACTGTGAGTGCAGTGGCGTTTTTTAAACTCTGCTTGCCATTTTCGCATTTATTTATAAAATGATATTATGACCCCAGGGTCTCCCTTTTTACAAATTACGCGCTATTATCCCATGAAATTAAATATTAGAATCAAAATTACATTTACATAGTTCCATTTGAAATTACCACTATACGCGTTGTGAATAAAACAAGAGTGTTCTGTACGGCCTGGCAGATTTGTAGTCCGATTTACCCCTAGGACAAATTGATTACGTTGTTTTAGTTTGAGTCGGGGGATCAGTAACATCTCTCGTGAACAAATTATATCTAAGTCGTACAAGAGTTTCTAGACTGTCATTAATAAGCGTTTTAGAAGACCCAAGAGTACGTTCTCTATTTGCTTGTATGCAAGACGTACGCCAAATTCCATTGGCGAATTGAGCCAAAAGCCCTTCCAAGAGAGTGGAACTAAAATTTTGGAATGAATAGACGACACAAATCTAAATCTTTTGGTCAAAATAATCCTTGGGGTATTTTTTGTTTGTTTTGTTGTTTTAAAGAGAATATTTTAGTGTCATTCATTTTTATAGTTGCTGTCATGGCATCATTGATATTTGGCTTATTAGCTTTGCCAAGCGCTTCTAAAACAGCTAAAAATGATGGCACTGTAGAATATTTAGTTTTATGTCAAAATTGTCTTCTATGTTCCTCTTTTTACATCGCCTGAAATGTTTCGTATTGATTACAATGATGTTAGAACAAACAAAGAGCATCTTGAGATATCGAAAATAACTATTAAACCAAGTACACTTCTGTTTGGACGGGAACGGTAGTTAACTGTACTGCCGTGGTGCGTAAATAATTGTGACTTAGTCTACCTACCTTACATAAACAAGCACAATCATGAACACGTTCGAAGAAAATCAAAAGATACAATCAAGAAAGCACGTTAGGCTATATGTATAGGTCAACAACTTCAGTGTCAATCAGCGCATACTGGACTTCTCCATAAGTACATGAGAAGACTGATCCAGTTGCTAATTACCTGGATGGGCGGTGAGTCGGACTTAATGTACTCTGTTTGTACATCTGTCTTCATTTGGACTTTTTGCTCTTACATACACTCTGGACCCGGCGGGGCGGTAAATTTGTCCCTGAGAAACATTGGTAACATTAGTGACGGAGGTGATAACGGAATACAGATGAAGCCGTCAAGAGATGCAGAAAACGAGTAGAATAACATAATTGTTAGTATAGCTAATAATAAACGGCAATGTATATATACGCCCCATATATATATATATATATATATATATATATATATATATATATATATATATATATATATATATATATATATATATATATATAATATTATATATACACTTCAGAATATATAATCTTCAATATATATAAAATACTGTACTTTGTTCAGGATACTACTAAAATAATATAGTTATAGTTTTATAAACAACTACAGCCGACCGAGACTAGATATCCGTTATTCTACGGCCATCTGCTTTGTTTGACTTACAAACGAATTGAGTCGTATTGACTGAGACTGTCCATTGGGAATCCGAGCACAGTTACTCATGTCAATTAGACGTCTTAATGTTACCGTAGAATTCACGCCATGATTTGAACCTTCTGACACGCTCAAATTCAATATTGACAACTCATGCCCAATGCATAATTTGACCTCAATCGATGGCCTTGTGAGTAACAGAAATTCAAGTTTTGCAAACCACATGAGATGGCAATTGAAATGCAAACTGGAACAAGAGGTAAGTCGTCAGAGAACATATGTGTACCTTTGTGAACGCTACCAACTGCCAATTGAAACCATAATGAAATTGTAAAATTGATAAAATCGTATCATAGAAACATTTTTCATACGTTAACGTTTGACACTTTTTAACCCATAAGAACAAACATTTCGATGGAAACACCAATGGTAGTTCATAGTGTTCAGCAGCTTAATCAAAATGCTTGTTTGATTACAGTTTTCATTTTAAAAACACTATTTCATTTATATGTATAATAAATTGGTTAATAGAAACACCCATTGCAGTGGTCAATACATTAATTAACTCTCATTTGTAATTACATTTTAATACAAAAATCATTGTGTAGGATGCGAAAAACTAAAATTGCTCCCAATTTTCCCCACCCCCACCCCCACAATGGACTTACTATACGTCACTGTATTTCAAATAAATGAACCGGTAAACAAAATAGTAAGGGGTATTATTAGAAAACTAACAGTTCAAAGAATATCATATACTACTATAAATAACGAATCAACGACTTACACAGTGATAACCGAGTTGAAAAAAAAAACGTGTTAGCTTATATGATTGCTATTATAGGATGTGTTTCTTGTTGGGGCAGCTGGCGATACAATTCTAATACTCCTGTGGGTTAAAGTTTCTTATTCTCTAAGAAAGTCTGGAACTCTTTAAGAGTAAGGACTTAGAAACATGGACCACATCAAGATTTGAGGAGTTTAGGAGACAAGATCTGCATTTCAATTTCTTCAACTGTAAAACCCATCATAATAAGCTTACAACTATAGTAGCTATGGTAAGACGGGGATTTAATACAATATCACAAATTGTTATATTTCGCATATCAATTACCACTCTTTGACGTATATGTTCAATAATTTACAGTTTTCTGTCTGCATGCCATGTTTTCAATAGATTTTCAAATCTGTCTGTCAACCTAGCTATCCATCCATCTATCCATCCTCCATCTCTGTGTATTTGTTTTTAAATTATCAAATTTTGATAAATGTACTAGTATATTTTGCAGCTATTTCTTTGCACAAGAAAGCAGCTCGATGGCATCAAAACCCAAAAGCTTCAAGTGTAAAAATACATATATTTTATCATTTTGGACACGAACTCCTCCTTACGGCAATGGAGACGTAGATGATGTTTATTGGCATACTTTAACACAAAGTAGCAGTCGCTATAGTGAAAAGAGAAGCGAGAACGTTCAGTAAATAACTCCAAATTGTAATATTATCGCCATTATAGATAATTTTCACTTTCATTATTTCCCGAACAATTATCTATAAACACAATAGTTTCTGCAGATGGGGGCGATTTTCCATAAGGTAGTTGTTAATGACAATGATGTACGTACACAGGTATCAAATTGCTGTGTCTCGTTGACGCATTATCATCCCATGTGATTCGTAATAATGGATACTGGCGCGCCGTTTCCACGGCAGTACGTCTCCGCGTGGTCGAAGAATTCTTCCGTGACGTCATAGAGTGAAATGTGCGTAAATGCCAGTATCTATTTTCATTGCTGAATTCAGTTGTTGTGTTTATGACGTGGCGGGAAATAGCAAGTCGCGGTGATACTTTTCATGTGTTCACTGCTGCTTCATCTTTTAAGCAAACACGTTCACAGTATATCATTAAATATTTGACTTGTTAGATATGTCATGTATGTTTAGTACGTGTAATAAAATTATACAGTGAACAGATTAAATTTGAAAAGTTTATATAAGTACCGTAGTTGTATTTCAAAGTTTCACTACATTTGACGATTTATAAACAATGACAATGACAAGAACAACGGAAACGAGCCAGCATTTTTTAATATGGATTAGTTGTTTGTAGTTTTTAACATATAATATCACATTTTATATTGTCAGCACGGTGAACTTGAACCTTTCAAACATTGAAAACACCCTTTCATATTCTCACGGTTAATACAAAAAACACATGACAAAAAGACATATTTGTGTTAAACGTATTAATGATAACATATGGATATATAACGATAAACTGTTCATCTAGCAAAGACGAGTTCAGCCAAAATATAAGCGAAAACTATAATAGTTCGCACATCTCTGAACTGAACAAAAAGTGAAGTGCATTGAATAAGACTGTAGAATCGTCCTTCCACGTCTCTTTTCTAAGTTATCGTCCAAAGGTTCAAAGTTTCACTGCGAACGAATCAAATGAACCAAATATAGGGATCCATTAACACTGTCACTACACGGAATAACAGCTCAAACATCTGCTGACAGGTGTCTCCTTAAAAAAAGAAAAAGTAATGAAACTGTAATAAAACTGGCGTCCTAGCATATTATTACAGTTAACATCCGATCAATGTTTACATTCATTGGTCTTCATAGACTAAGCGTACCAGTAGTCGTATGGCGCATGACTTGTTTCAAAATCACTTAATAATTCAATTCACAGTTCAAGTTTCAAAATAATCTAAGTGAACTTATACGTTTTAAAGAATGTAATGAAAAGTTATTACTTTGATTTATGCTGTAAAGGAATTTTCGTATTGATATCTTATGTAGTTCATTGGAATCAACATTAAATCTAAGTCCCATTTTCAATTAGGAATACAAGTGGTGCGGAAAACAGCTAACACCAACACAGAACAAGTTGGTCCAGAACAAACGAATTTTCCTATTTAAAGGCTCAGATTGGATTAGGATTAAAATTTAGGTGGAATAATTATAATCTTGCAGAGCTAATAGAAATGCTGGTCTATTACAAAACATAATAATCGTATGTCATCCTATGTAATTATGGGTCCCATGATAAGCTAAGCTGTAATGGAAGAACATGTGTTTAAAAACCTGACCTTTAATATTTAGCGCTCAACTGATAAAATATCGCTAATACTAGAGCCAGGGACTTTACCATGGACCTTTAATGTACAATTTATGGTTTACAGTAGATAGGCGTGCTGATATGTATCGCATTGGCAGCGTAAAAACATAAATACAACCAACAAAAGGAGAGCTGGTCGTTTTATGTACTCACACACTTAACATTGTTCAAACTGGCCACAAACAAATGTTCTTGTTTATAAAGATTGTCGAGTGAGATGGCTGTGATAAACGGTATATGCTTTTTGTCTTAAAATGTCTGAATGGTCATGTGTAGTGTTGTAAACGTAGCTGATATATGGGAATTACCTCGGGAATAGAGCTCTTGGAAAATGAACGGTAGTGCCAGATGTTTATAGCTGCAAAGACACTTTCTTATTCTCTATACGAAGGCGTGGGCACTTCGGCTCAACTATTTCCGCCAGTTTCAGTGACAAAAATCCGAGTGACTAATGCCAATCGTATAGGTTTAGCCTCTATAGAACGCATCACATGTTTAGATAAGACTTTACATCCTTCCCTGATGTATCGTGTTTAATTGGTTATAATTCATACACGTGTGAGAGACAATAGGTACAGCTGTTTTAATGTGTCAAAGTGCAAGAGATAACATTCTGTCTATTGTGTCTTTATAAATGACTTTCTGTTACAAACTATTCAATACAAGCAGGGAGGAAATGATATAGTCACGTTATAAGATTGAATTCATTATCTTGTAGGTGTTAATGTTTAGATGAGAGAATGTCAAATGGTCCTTATGGGGGTTGGATGTTTTAAGTCGAGATTATCCAGGAAAGGTCACATTTATGGTGTTCAGTAACTGCTGGAAGAAAAGGAAAGTAAATCTATAGTACATAAATCTCTAGTACATGTCTTCATGATATCGTGTTGGTTACTAATATCGAGCCTCATGGCTTTGTTCTTCCTCATGCATACATCGTACATACGCACACACATATACACATACATACACACATATGTATGCACGATCGTACGTATACACGTACACGGCACCCTCCAACGCAAGTACACATCTTATGTCATATGTGTCGGTTATTAGCCGTATGGATTATCATTACATATGTACCACTATCTACGCTGATGTACAGTCAGAAATAAAATCGGTATTTTCACAGTTGGCTATGCAAATGAGATAAATTGAGATAAAATAGATCCTAATGCAAACCAATCCCTGATGAAAACATACGCGTCTTTCAGGTTGTTATACACTTTTTGGAAAAAAAAAACGTTTGTTGGTTTATAAAGTATTGCACTATTTTCCTTGACCATCGAAAGTTCTGGATTATCAAATAATTATCCAAATTAGTCGCTTACCTATCACATAACTATGCAAATTAGTTAGATGTTTTCACTTCAAAGAGTAAACAACACTTCAACAACTTTCCGTATTTAAACATAATCGATCTTGATGTTTACTAATGTATCGAAGATATCTGACATTTTAAACGTTTCCACTGGATTCTGCTGTCACTGTCGCTCGTGAAAATACGGCGGCAGAACAAACCGAATCACTCGTGAAATCGAAAATAACTTCAGTATGCTCTACCATCCAATAGCTGGCTGTGGGGTTCTGTCATATTACGTAAATATCGCGTGGAATTGTCCATCTTGGACCTCTCGTCTATGATAGTTAAGCGCCGCCTCAAACAAAACGTAACCTGAGTTCGAATATAATATTGGAAATAATGACAGCATTGACTATTTTTAAGCATGTAATACCAGGACGCCTTTTCATACAAGAGTCTGATTTCTCGATACACAAGGAGAGCGTTGTTGTCGCAAGACTATCTACATGTATAAAGAAAGGATGCCATAGCTAACGTCTCTGAAGTACTGCTACAGACATACTCAGAAAGACTCGCCTTACAAAATGGCTTATGGCTCGCGAACACTATCCCTACCTTTTTGATTAGTTGTGCAAAGATTTCGAACCCCATCCTGCTCGGCTTATTTACTCCCTGGAGAGAAATTGTAACCATACTCTACTTAACTGTTATGGCAATTCTATTACCCTGCATTCGGATTTTCATTTCAAATTTGATCACGATTGTTGGTATAATAACCAATATCTCATCACTTTGATAACAAGAACTATTACCTCAGCTCCATTATATGTAATTAGAATGGTGGACGCAATAAGGATTCCATTTTCCCTACAATTACAATATTGTGCTATATAAACCCAGTACTTTAATCAAGTCGTCAGGTAGTACAGTATCTACATTTCTGTTATTAATTCATCAAAATAAAACACTATTTTGCCTGAATATTCAGCGAAATAATGAACAGGGTAGTACGTAGTCCGACCCCTGTTGCCACACTTCACTCTATAGATGGAATGTAATTGAACTAGCCTACACACATTTTCTCTGATCTATTCCGACTCTGTGGCAGATACAACTATAGAATTCACTAATGGATAGCTGTATTTCTATAATAACTGTTACAAAATTGTAATAGTACAGTAGTTTACTATACTAAAAATGCAGATTATTAAAAAGATAATAAAATGTACGAAATACATTAACACCTGCCCAGGCCCATTTTTCTAAAGAAACATTATTTTTTTCAAAAAACATTATGCATATATATAGCCATACGATATAAACATCGTGAACTGATTTTTTTCTTTAATATTCAAATCGGTTCACATGTCAAATGCTCTATTTACAGCTGTGAACATACTTGATCTCTATCATCATCATGAATTGAACATTTTATAACAAAGTGGTGAACATTTTCTATTCCATCCGGGTAACAGAAGATAACCTACATATCTAACTGTTTAAAGTTTAATTTCTGAAACGAGTCATTTTTATTTATACTTGGTGTACACATGTTAAAGTTAACATGTTATCTGACTCTGTTTTTACTAAAGGTAGGCAAAATATTAAGCTAAACGTGGGTCTCTTTCGGTGAAAAAATAATAGGTTTTTTACACACCGTATCATAACACTTAGTCAGCAAAGATTGTCATATGCACGTGTACGTGGATCTGAGCACATAAATATGAATTCGAAATGTCAAGCATATGGAGAACTTTTATATATTAAGCAGCCATTATTCGTATATTATATATATGGGTACGCGCATACTTTATTGGTGATTTGCACCGTAGCCGTGGGTGTAATACCGAAACCATTGTAAATCAGTATGCAAATGAGCACGCGATCATTCATTTACACGTGACGAAATCACACAAACGCACGGTTGTATTTTCCGGCTAAAATTGCTGTTTTGAATATATTGTGTAGTGATAAAAGAAACCCCCATGACGAGTGAGTGCTAGTGCTGGTGTCCTCGGGGTATTTGCACTCGTAGCATTTTCGTCAGCTTCGCTTGAAGTACGACTGACTGCAAAACACAATACAGGGTTTTCACGGTGGCACTCAATATGGTCGTCTTGTTTGGAAAACACAAATATGAACTACTTATTGTGTATTAATTTAAGTCACATCTGATTATACTTTTTAAGTTCTCAATTTTATCTTTTCTCTATCATTTATATTTCATAAATCATCCTTTTAGATAAACATGTACACCGTGGTACAAGGATATCAGAATACCTAAATTCGAATCCGCCGAGCAACCCGACAGACATGCACGTGTTTTGTGTTGTTATCGCATTCTGTAATGTGAGGGTCATTTGTTATCAAACTTTGTGTTGTGTTTTGCCTCGGGTGGTATTCCGTCTTTTAGATATCGCGTAAACTTTCCCCGTTTAGTCCTCCCAGTAGCATATACGTACATAGCTTGTCAAATTTCAACCTGTTCTATTTGTTTCAGCTTCAATAAGTGGGATAAACAAGACTACAGCATGCTAAAATGTATGGATGGATTTACTGTACACCTGTGTTTTCTGTGAATCTTACGCCCTTCTAGACACTTGTGTTTTACTGGTGGTCTTCATCAGACTAGTGGAAACTTTGGGACATCGGGAAAAGTATAATTGTTACAGCACATAGTCGAACTAAACTGAGACTCCGTAAACGCACTTAGCTATCTAAACATCATTCGAGAGATATATAATGACTTTTGTAGTCGAAGAGACTAGAATATTGGATGTTGATGACCAATTCTGCAATGTCCTGTAATGTGACACAGCGAAGGTGATATTGTCTTTATTAACCTCAGTAAAAACCACTCTATCCCCCATATGCAATATCCAGGTAGTTCAGTTGTTTTTAATCAATCACACATGTTCACGTCGTATATAGAATGATTCCATCAAAAATAATTACGTCCATGCCTTCTACACTAATGATATCCACAAGACATTCACATAAACATTATGTATACCACACCTTAATTTTTTCATTCAAGGGATATATGTCGCTGTTTCCAAGTTGAAGTTCAAGTTTGGCAAAATAATTCAAGTTTTCAAAACACAAATGATAGCATTTAAAGAGTCTGACTCACAATTCAATCAGTAGGTTTTCCAAGTAAAAGTTGTGTTATCGTATAAGTCATAACGCAAATGGAACCATGCTTTTGTTCTAGATCAACTTTTTGAACAGCTCTGTCAGACAACTCTTTGCTTAGAAACACTGCAATTTTTAAGAACTACTACTCACCGCATACAATTCAAATACGTTTTTCTTCCGTATGACTGACATTCATTGGACATTACAGAATAATCGTCGAGAGCTGACTAAATTAATCAAGCAGTTCCTACTCTACGGATTAGATAGGCACACATTTTGGCGTGAAACTTTCTAAAGTTGGGACAACTGGATACCTAATTGTTTTGTCTTAAATTCGCCTCATATAAGTAAATGTTCATGTCATAACAGCTTTTCAACTCAGGAAATAGTGGAATTCTGAAATTTATGCTGCTGGTCAATTTGAAGTCATAATGTCGATAAAATAACAAAAAGAAATTTAAAAAAGCCGTACGTGTCTGTGTGTACTTCGACACTTTCATAGGGTTATATTTTAGTGGCGGAGTAACTGGACTATCGCTGCATCAACTAGCCCCCCCCCCCCCATTCTCTCTTTCACATTCATGTACTCATACGTGTATTGTTAAATGTTAGAGCAATTTACTCTATTTGATTAATAGTCAATGGATCGTTGATTTGTTCACAGAAGCATGCCATCAATCATTTCGTCTTTACATTCACAGAATACAGTGCTATTTACGCATACTATTCATAATCAATCAAGCTAAGCGACTACAAGTACACTCTCCGCGTTGAAAGTATTGTTCTGCCCACTTAACAATCACTGTATCCTGTTGGAAATACCACGTATGTCATTTGCTAAGTTTGAGTGTTTGCATAACTCCCGGATATTCCAACATGGCTGTTTGTTGAAACTCGACCTTTACGTTTTAGTTCCGACAATAGAGTGCCTACAGATAAGGACGTTGGTCTTTTGAATACGTATACCCTTCACTATTTTGCCAAACGCTATTACAAGAGCTACGTGTACTTTGACATGCACATGTAATTAAGAAAGTATCACGCCTCGTGATATATATATATATATATATATATATATATATATATATATATATATATATATATATATATATATATATATATATTCATAAACTTAATATATATGTTTGTATATATATCATTTAGCCAAAATGATTTTATTTATATGAACATATATTCTTATTGATATTTCTTTGCTTTCTTATAATAATTTTGTGTAAATGATATGATTTAGTTTGATAGTACTTGTTCTGATACTCAAATTCTTGCATTGCTAGCATGTATAATCACTTAAGCTGCTTATCAGTGGAAACTGGAGTATCTAGAATAAAGTAAACGGTCTTGGCTATATCGTGCCTAATCTCTTGTTCACGATATTTGGGACAAAAGGCGATACAGGCATTCGATCCATGCGTCCACTAACACCCACACACTCACCCTATAAATATTCATGTACACATACATACACACAAGCCCCATACGCCCACACACATGCATACATGCATGCATGGATAAATACAGACATACATACATACATACATACATACATACATACATACATACATACATACATACATACATACATGCATGCAGCATACATACATACATACATACATACATACATACATACATACATACATACATACATACATACACCTCTAAATATCTCTAATCTAGTGAAAAAAGAAGAAACCTTTGATGGTCCTTCGATTACACATATGCATTCCGTGAAAAATATAGACATAAATTTACCGAGATGACCCTCAAGTGAAGTAACAAATAATGGAATTAAACATCACACTTTAATGTCATACGCCAATTTGTTCCTGACATCAGTGTTATTTCTATGGGTTCTAAATGGTTACTTCGTATTATAATTTATGTCTTAAACACCTCCAGGCGCAAGTCAGTGCTTTACTTTATTTTACTGCGACGTCGCATTCGATTTTGAGCGATGAGTTGCACAAACCTGTCGAGTGCCTAAAGGATACTGCAAGTTGCTGCTAGCCGTCTCAGTGCCACAAAAGGTGATGGTAGAACATTGTCTGGGCATAAATGTAAGTGGAAAATGAAATCATGTTATATCTAAAATGTATATCATGTGCTTGATATGTATCAAGTTTGACTAAAATAAAACAACGGGATATCTTGCACATTGTATGTGTGAGTTTCTTTTTTTTATTTTGAGGTGTAATTCAAGGCAAAAAAGTAAAAGTATTATGTATGCAAATATAAACAGACAAAACAAATAATACTATGTCACAATGGATTGATTTAAGTTGTACACAGAAGAGAACAGCTTTTTACTAGTTTATCCAAGGTAATGATACAGATGAGAAGGATTATGAAAAACCGATCAAGCAAGAAATGCAATTACTATCCATTTACATTGACGGTTCTATGACAGACAGACAGACGACTCGCACCATATTACGTGGGTCTTGTTTGGTAACATTCGATCTTCCCAAATTTGATGTCTTCAAATTTGCTTACAAGAAGTATTTCGCACCACAGCCTTATGACCATCAAGAATTCGGATGGGTGGTGTTGGTAAAACCTGAAGAATTCACACTTGGTGTAACGTGTATACTGCTGTACGTACCGCGAAATTGCACTTCTTTGCTTTGTGTAATCGTGTTTTCCATCCGTACGGCAATGTGACTGTTTTTAAAGAGGAAATCCACCAAATTCCTAAATCACTTTTCCACGTAGTCGAATTACTCTTGCTACAAGCAAAGCGATGTTTGAGACCTGTCTACCTACGTGCCCAGTATCTCAATAAGAAGACTCGCTGCCGATGAACTCAAGCGTGAAGTCACACATCGAAGTCGATATTGTCAGACGTTACTGTCCAGTCAATCATAGATATAGTAATCCATTCGTCTGATTGACATACACTGATAAATTGTGTAACTCTCACTAAATCGTTTTTAAGACACGTTGACACGTTTACTATGACTTGGTGACTTATCTGTTCATACATGATTTAGCGTCTGAAACATTTAGTGTGTGTCTCTCAATAGTACAGGTAATTCAATCAAGATTCAGTTGATATCATACGCTGTGTAGGTCATCCCGGAATATGTTGTAACAGCTGATGAAGGTTAAGAGAACCTGAGAGACCGAGTCAGTTGTATTTTCGCTTCGCTGTGCGATTTATATAAGATAATGTACCCCTTATTCCAAGTGTTCCTGCCCAGATGGTCATCACCACTGGACTAAGTACACAATTGCATATATGTCTATTTACTTCATATGCAAATGTGAAATATATACACCTGTTTTAAAAACTATAATGTAATAAATTATTAATTATTATTATTTTTCGACAATAACATATTCAAAATATTAATAAAACATCTATTTCCACACTGTCAAACTCACACTTTATATATTCTGTTTTTGAGTCGCTTTAAACGGGTCAATGTACTGACGCCGATATTCATAATTTATCACAAATAGACGAATGTATTACACTAGATTCATTATTCGATATACACATATTTGAAAAAGAATTATCATCCCCAATATTGTGCAACATCAAATACACATTTTTTTCACTTTACAATCTCAAGTCCATAAAATACACCACTCGGGGTCAATGTACGGACTTCCAAGATTCATTACTAATGTACTGACATCACTTTTTAGTCTAACTTGCAAAAAAGGTTTTTCAGCATATTATAGTAATTGGGTGGACAACTATTTTATGAGCGTGTTCAAAGGTTACTCTTGGCGTCACCTAGAGTAGTTTATGTAAAGATGCAGTCTTTAGCATGATATACTGTTGAGTGATTTACATTTTACGTGGTTGTATTATTTTTATTATTCACTTTTACTTACGTCCATGCGTCGTCACTTGGTAGCAGCCTCGGTCATTACTTTAAGGAAATGGAGTCAATTTACGATCTTTAATTTCTCAATATATAGCATTAGAACGACGAGGTATTGCTTAGCTTGGAACATTATTCACAGCAGACCACTTGTAACATCTGTCAGACGTTGCTATCCTGTCAATTCAAAATGTACGTCGATGTTAGAAACAGAACCCCAAACAAGTCTAGTGAATCTTTATATTATCATAAGGCCTAATAAAAAAATGTGTGGTTCCGATTATTCTCAATTTTCATAGAGATCTAGAGCCGATACAGATCTTGATGGTATTGAAGCCAATCATGATGTGCACGCGTGCGTTCTCATCTTCTGTCCAAAAGGCCACACACATGACATCGTTTGTCGGTATTTTTGCATTTTTTCCCGCACCTACCCAGTTATGTTTCCAAACTTTGATATAAAAATACGACATTTAATAGAAGAAAAACGACAAAAACTTAACACGTATTTACAGTTACGTGTAGACCGCCATTTTGACGTAGCATCGCCAGATACAGAACGCCTGGGTTACTTTCGAATCACGTGACTACGACGCTACGCGTATAGAACACACGTACGTACCGGCATCTAAACCTCTCTAATCTCATTAACTAAATTAACTGGGCGTTTCATGTACATTTTCCGGATAGAGATGCGATAACTTAATTAAAAATGCAATTTATATACTTAACTATGGACTACTGCAATGTGTAAACATGCAATAACTAGACATTTCCTTTTACATCATTGGCTTCAATACCACCAAGATCTGTATCGGTTCTCCATAAAAGTGCAACGAATCTGTCCTATTTTTCATAGCGAATCATCCCTCAGTATTCATCTATATCATACATAAACTATTTTGTTGTTCTGACATAAAAGTAGGCCAGGACAAAAAAGAGACAAACTGAAGTAAAAACAATCTCTGCCACCGTCTGATATATGACAGATGTCATGAGAAGAATTTATATCGTCTAAAGCAACACTATTAATATCTGAATTATGAAATACAATATACCCGACTACCATATCCAAGTCTACGAAGCCTCTCATCAAAACTGAATGATTTAAACAGAAAATTTCTTTTTCAATAAAACAGGGAATTAATACCAGTAGCGATTTCAGCGAATTCTAAACCACAATCAAGTCAATATATATCTTCATGTAATATACGCGTTGTATTTACCATTATTACCCTGGTGGCGTTTTGAGAGTAGAGCGACAAACTATATACAATTTCTCAAAATCCGCTGCTACAGTGCATGCAGCAAAAGATCACTCGGTTGCCGTGTTGTTCAAACGTACGTAAGTGTCAGGTTATAAAAATCGTTAAGTGAATACATTATTTTGCGATGGGGGAATAACAAATTGCGGCCTTGACACAACAATTTCATTTTGACACTAGCGCTATCAATTCTTTTGCCAAAAGTCCATAAATTGTGTGGATATGAAGCAGAGTACTACAGTAGACAAAATGTTAGCAATTCAATTTACCGTCATTGCATTATTGCATTTTACGCGGTATGCACCCTACACGTACCATGAATCTGACTTGACCTACTGAGGATAAACTAATCACTGAATAAAACGAATATTTCCAGATAAATATTCCATTTTTTTTATTCGGCAAAGAGCTCGTAGTCAATTTGCTTTTTAAGTGTAACAGTTGTGCTTCTTACATAAGTGATTGTAGCCTTCATAATTAATTGACTGTTTAACACTGCAACACGTCATTGCATCTCACAATGAATAGGTTCGTCAAGTCACCTTATAGCAAAATGCGTCTGTGATCTGTATTGAGCCATTAGCATCATGCATTATGGAAATACAGAGGGCATAAAATATCAATGCGTTCAACCGACTGACAGTGTTTAATTCCGATTTCAAGCGGTGTGCCTTTTAACGCCGGTTTAACCATTCCCCCGAGCTCACCACGACAGCTAAGATCATCATGAAAAATTCGATGTGATATCTTGTACTAACAAATTGACGTCCTTTTTTGACGTACGCAAATTTGTTATTTCTCGTCAAAAGTCGTCATCAAATTTGATACATCCAGATTCCATGCGGTGTGGTGAATTTGTACAAACTGTGGTCGTCATGTTGCCCTTTATATTAATAGCTTGCAGCACACAATTCAACCGGGGAAAAAACAATTGGAAATAACGAGATACAAATAAAAAGAAAAGAAAATTGCATTTGTATTTAGTTGTCGCTTCATTACGTATATTAAGTAGGTTGGTTACAACACAGACAGTGCTACATAATAGCGTTTAACAATACAAGAGTAAAAAGTCAACATGTGATCGAAAGAATAGGGTCAAAATCGTGATACTTATATGAACCAATCCTTACTCTAGGATAACCCCCCCCCACACACACACACACACACACACACACACTAAGTCAAGCACATTAAGCTCATTAAAAGATGTACTAGTATTCTACCGTCAGTGTCATTTATTTGCTAACATCAAAGTTAATACACTGGCTAGCAAATATCATGAACATAGTGGATTTGTTCGTCTATCGACTTAATTGAGCATATATGACAATTTGGCGGTGCTTTTCAGCTTGAGACATTGTGTGTTAAGTGCTCACCTAGTAGAAATACAGCTTTAACTGTGCTACTTTAGAATGGTCCACTAAGTATACGTACGGGAAACGATGAATTTTTGGAAGACCAGATTGTTTGAAACAAAGGAAGATATATATATATATTTCGTATAATGTCAAAAGGTTAACAGCTAGGATCTCTTATTTTCAGTATGTTAGTTTTAGGACACATGGGTGACCGAATAAAATAGATATGTCATTACCTCCGGCAAATTTAGAATCCAAGGAGCTTTACACGATTTTTGGTAAGATACGTATACGTGAATAATATAGGAGGTTATGTTTTCGCCATGTCTGTCTGTCTGTCTGTCTGTCTGTCTGTCTGACTGACTGACTGACTGTTCGTCCTTTTATTTGCAAATCACTTCCTATACGTACAACAACAACAACAACAACAACAACAACAACAACAACAACAACAACAGTGTTACATATCATTTTTAGTTTAAAATTTACTTTTTTATTAATGAGTTACAAAGGATTAAACCTCGTTCTGTTGTTTCACATAGTGTTTTCCCAGGCAGGAAACATCCTTGAAGTGAAAGAAAGTTGTTTTCTTAGTTAAAATTCCCAAAATAAATACCCATTTCTCATCCATTATGGCCACTTTAAAGAATAACTAAGTTGACTATTTAAAAGAACGTCCTTGCAAAGCCGACCTACCCATTGGTATCTGATCTTTTACGCTGCAAGACGCACAAAGACAGCATGTACATCGACAAGTTAATATAGAAAACCCTTGATGCCGAAATTAAAATTTCTTCAAGATATATTTCACGTGCTTCGCCTGGTTGAAACGTAGGATAAGAAAGATATTTATAGGTTAGGGTACTGCTTTTGAAATTAAAGTCTTTTCAATACAAGACATGGAAACAGCGCATTCTTATAAGAATAATGAAAAACTAAAAACAGTTTGCCATGATTCCTGCGATTGTTCAACTAGCGAAAATAAGGACATTGCTTACTATTACAGTGGTTCCGTGATGTATGTAATGGTTGGTATACATGATTATGATGGAAACATTAGACCTTTGCATACTATCTACAAAAACATGATTTTCCGAGAGGCGTTAAACTAACAAATTATCTACTTTATGCTTAATTGTTGTCTTTCATTTCTAAATACTAATCAATGGATGTATTGGAGAGGTAGTCTGAATTAATTTGATCAGTATCTTAGGTATAGGTATATATGTAAGGTTAATATTGTAATTCATCATTGCATTATAGTTACAAAACAAGAAACTTGATTGGTTATAATTCGCTATTGCATTATAGTTACAAGACAATGAACTTGATTGGTTATAATTCGCTATTGCATTATAGTTACAAGACAATGAACTTGATTGGTTATAATTCGCTATTGCATTATAGTTACAAGACAATGAACTTGATTGGTTATAACTCGCCATTGCAGTAAAGTTATAAGACAAGAAACTTGATTGCTTATAAATCGCCATTGCAGTATAGTTACAAGACAAGATACTTGATTGGTTGGTTATAATTCGCCATTGCAGTATATTTACAAGACAAGAAACTTGATTGGTTATAACACGCCATTGCAGTATAGTTACAAGACAAGAAACTTGATTGGTTATAACTCGCCATTGCAGTATAGTTACAAGACAAGAAACTTGATTGGTTATAACTCGCCATTGCATTATGGTTTACAAAACAAACAACTTCATTGGCTAGAAATCTTTACTGCAGTCTAGGCACATCAGAAAGATATGCACTTGTTAGAACCGTCCATCGCGTTACAGAGAAATATCTTTATTGGTTAGAACTCTCAATTACGCTACAATTATGACACAGTCAACTTGATTGAACATCTTCATTTCAAGAATTCTCAATTTACTGTTGAGCAAGCGAGACGATCCACTTCGCTGTGATTACTTCGAACTCATCATATCTAACTAAGATAATTCAAGAACAGCTTGTACGTACACTAGATAGTTACTAAGTACTCATGGTGCAATTAACGAAATCAATATGCCTTCCCTGTAGTCTGAACATTGCAATGTATTCTCTGACATATGCTGATAAAGGGATACTCACTACTAGAGATACGATATCTGAACATTTACAGAGATACAGTAATTAAGAGTCGTGACTAGGTTCACTACATTTATCTCTTTTTTTCACATGTGTACGTACGTGTAATCGGATTTGTACGAAGACCAGCAGCTCAAATAGCTTTGCAAAATGTATTACACGATTGTCACGATCAGATGGGTGCTCATAAATCAATCGTGTGTGTTAAATTTGCGTAGCATCTGCCTGACCTTTCACCCCCGAACTCATAAATTTGAGTCTTGTAATAATTCACCTTTTTAATGAAAGTAGGGCAGGGTAACTTTCTTCGTGCTAACTCGATCGCTCGTGTTTTACGATCAAAGCATACGGCCTATGTAGTTTGTGTTTTCTACTTTTCTTCCATATATCATTCAATTGTGAAGTCTTATATTAGGGCAAATTACGTCATTGCAAACGTATTTTACAGAAGTTTTTGAAAAGTAGAATAATTTAAAATTCGAATAATATATAATTGTGAAAGAACGTGTATTCAATAGCACGAGGGCGTATGTGCCATATGTAAAGAATATCCATTTAATATCTGATCAAAGTTTGGTGAGGTTTTTTTTATACATAATCCTTAGGAAATATAATGGCGTCTGTTTTTTTTCTTCAAATCGAACACTAATGCACTACGATAAGGAAATATCGATCCAGTGCGGTATAGGATAACAGAAAATAAATTTTGAAGGTAAGCTCTGGCTATTGGTCATCTGAAGCCTACTCGAAGAAGCTCTATGTGTAAGCATCCACAACGTAGGTCATGTGCCCGTTTTTGCATGGCTTGCGATCAAGATATATTGTTTAAATATGTACGTAGAGTTTGCGACAATTTCCCCTAATTTTAAAGGATATTAATATGCACTATTGAAGGCATTATTAATTGAATACAAACATTTACAGATGATCTTGAATTTCTGTTTTGCCAGATGCCCGAGATGCCATGGATTATCAACGATTTTTTATCGTGGAAGTAATATACCGTGCTTTATCGAATAACAGAAATATTTTCTATACAATTTAGTGAAATTATGGATACCCTTCCTTTTGTACGTGTCACCTAAGTGTTCACGAATTTATATTCATTGAAGATGTTCATTATATATCTATTCATTGGGTAACATAAATAAACGAATTAATAGCTCGCGTAGCGGCTCAATGACTAGTACGCATGCGCGTCCTATATCCTATACGACTTCTCTATACGACTTTTTTGGATGGTTTTACCCAAGGATGCATTGCGGCGCGATGATACGCATGCGTGTTCTATACAGTATGCGCATTCTCCACGCGAAGGGCGCTATCTACAATATCATCGTGAGGCAGCTGGTCACAAATGAATCTACCCTGCACGAAATTATGGGCTTTGCCTAGTTATGGTATTATTCTATAAATTACAACTGTCTGTTAACTTTCCATGAATAGAAAAAAAACGTGGCATTTTCATCTATTCTCATTTTCGAGATGATTTCAAAATGTACAATTTCACTTATCGAAATATTAGAGCAAAGTTTATTAATCAACTTGTAATTTGACATGTTATTCTGGCAAGTTTTCACACAAAATAAGTTATTTAAAAAAAGTTCTTACTCGTCTCCGACTCATAGGGACGAAGCCCTTTATGTTTATGCTGAAACATATTTGGTTAATATGTAACATAAGTTATCAGGATATTGCTGGGAAATGGCAGTTTTTTTCTACGGTTGTAATGTCTACTGATTCAAAGCAAAATGCTCCAACGTTTATTACGATAATCTTGTCATACCAGTCTACATGGAGAATAAAAAACTCGTTCATAAACTTCCTTGTTCAAGTGACAATGACCTAAGAAGGGTATTTTTGCCATCGCCATTTGACATTTTGTTTGGTCATGATCACATGAACAAAAGATTATGGTTTTAGACGGTGGGTCATTTTAATAACTCATTTATGTTAAAGAGATTCTATGTACTAGTGCTGAACGTTTTTGCAAACTGTAAAGTGTTTTATTCGACTTGTCGAGACTCTATGATTCGCAAATATATTTAACATTAATTAGCATACTTCACGTACTATAGTGTATGCATGATAATTTCTTAATGTAACCGAGTATTATATTTCCATCATATCTGAGTGTATTTTTCTTATTACAACTGTAGGTTGTTTTATCAATAGAAGGTATGCAGGCATTACTTTTAAAGGGCAAATAGTGAAACGCGTGTATCTTCAGAAAAATCCATTCTAAAATTGGATCAACATCTTATCAATTGGTCCAAGTCTTATTGGTAACCTTTTCAGCTAAAACAGGCCATTTTTCAAAACTATATCATGTTAACAGACAGACAGACAGACAGACAGACAGACAGACAGACAGACAGACAGACAGACAGACAGACAGACAGAGGTAAAAACATTACCTCCATATTGTCATTCTGGGAGGTATGTGATTAAGCGACGTTGCTGGAGTCATTACGCACGTATGAGCTTCGCAAAAGAGACTGAAATGTTCTTACGCTAATTTGTAGCGGGCGGGCAATTTTTATTCCACTATCAGCTGAAGTGGAGCAAAATTAACCTCGGAATGGAGTGGGCAAGTTGTATTTAATCTCATTGGGAAAGAAAACAAACTGGAAATTGGTCAGCAGGGAAAATTAAAGTAGATAATACGAACAGTGTTTGAATAAGCCCTATATCGTCTGCGCTGCGAGCGTAACGTTGTGTCCCGGAATCAATAACATTTACGATGAATATTGTCAAGGTTGTAAACACATCTACAGATACTGTAAAGCATTACACAAATACAAGAGAATGCAAACATTTTCTATAACTGAGAAATAGGAAAATGGGAGATCGTTGTGCCGGGTGGAAAGGATTAGGTATGTGCAGTTGATACGTTTCAACATAACATGTAGTAGGGGGAGGGAGTAGGTTTCCTAAACTACTGGGGGGGGGGGGGTATGCTAGAAATGCACCCCCCCCCCCGTCAACATTTAGATGGAAGTACTTTCATGCAAAAAATAGTCGATTTGGTCCTGAAAGTAAGTGCCTTTGGTGATTAAACTCACAATCTGTTGCCTGAGCCTATAGAATGTGTAAGAAAATATGAGTCTAAGAAGTGTTTCCCGACTCGTAACATTTATAACTAAAATCAATTTTCAGAAACAAATTCATGAACGTTGGACGAAACAATCTTTTATGACGCCGTTGATAGCTGATATATGTACCGGGAAAACAAATGCATGGCCTACTGTAGACAAGTACATTCACATCGGCGGCGTGTTTTGCTTCTGTTTAAGATACAAGTAAGGAATTTTGAACAAACACTCTTTACGTATACTACATTTCAATACTGACGAACTGTCTGATGAAGTCTACAAGATACTGTTACCATGGTAATGAAATTGATATTCACTAAGTCGCAGGTGCAGAATGTGTTCATATGGTCTGGTAAAAGGAACACACTGCATACAGATTTGACCTTTCGCGGATCATATTAACCCAATATTATATAACATCACCTGGGGGTTTCCGGACGGAAGAGAAAAAAAAAGTCAGAAGTGTTGGGGTTGAGGAGATACTCAGTGAAAAAACAGTTAACGTTTCATCTTATTATTGAATTGAATAAGGGTACTTACAGTTTGAACAGTGATATTTGATTTTATAATAGTCAAAATATCATCTTATCAATTTCAAAATTCCTAACTTTGATTACCAACACTCCCAAAATTGGCTCCATTGAAGGCGAAGGGGGTATGTAGATTCCGATATGAAAATCATGGCTTAAATAACATTGCTTACCACACACATGAAATCAAGTGATTATAGTACGATTTAGAGTGGAAAGGGGCTCGGACTTTTCACATATTGGCATTGATGCAGAGCTGTGCCAAAGTATCACTATCACGTGACGGCATGCAATGGTCATAATTTGGCCTTTTATGTACGTTTTTATGGTATGAGGCATTATAAACGTGACACTCTGCAGTAAGTCAGTGATGTGCTAAAGTATGTGGTAGCGAAATATAAATTTTAAAGTAGAAAATTTCGCGTTAAATTGACAAGATACTACATTCATCACTCGATAGACTACTACCACGTAGACTGTACCGTTTGAAGGGCGACACTGTTTTCTATCTGGATCCAGTACGCACCTCGATGTTTCAAGGCATTTAACAAGGCTCCAATACCGGACCTAAATTCAACCTCCCATGGTCGAGCGCTTCGACCGTACAACCTTGCAACTTCGGCAATATTTCGGGTCGTGAATATTAATGTAGGGCTCTCTTCTATAACACTATACGAAAAGTCATATTTGACCATGTCTTTCCACTGGGGTAAATCTTTAGCTGAGGATGCGTAAATGTGGTGAGTATGAGACGAAGTGACATCTTTGACTCAATTTACCCTGGTGATCTCTCCTTTGAGGGTTGTTGGCAGTCAAAAGTGTCACTTCGTCTCGTACTACCCCTTGACAGAGATGTAGTTAGATGGGTCACGGATAGAGTAACGGTTGGGTATGACCGGTAAAGGTGGGTAAATGTGACTTTTCGTATAAAAACACGGGGGTGGGTGGGGGCGGGGGATTTACGGCAATCACTAATCAGCTTGAACATTTTGTAGTACACCCAACTAATATAATATCCCTTATATAAAGCCATCAATGTCATTGAAATACATAATTAATAAGTTTATTGTATACCAGGAAGATTATCAAACGAACGCTGAACATGATGTCCCATGATGAGAACAGACTGGCCTAAATGGCGCCCCATCGCTGGGTTTAGTTTTTTTTTTCAGTGGCAAACAGTAAGAATTTAAAAATTAACAAGTTTTGTTCCTTAGTCTAAAAATCGTAATGAAATGGAAAGATTTTGTTCCATCAAAGACATCCTTCGTTAGAAAGGTTTTGTATTGTAAAAATTCCAAAAAGAAAAAAAAACCATAATGATAAAACATTAAAAATATACGATGACACATACAAGCACAAAACAAAAATACATTGCTTTATGCCTCGTCAGAACAAACGTAGGCGGCGCTTGTCATCATCATGATTGGTCTTTTTCGTAATACATTCTATTATTTCAAATCAATATGATAACGTTTCAATTTTGTACAACGTAGATTTCTGAATTTTTTTAACAGATATGTGTCCTAGAAGACGGATATCATTATTTGAAAACGTCGAAATATGTATTCGTTATAAGCCATCCTCCAGGGTCACGGGAAGGGAATAAAACTGTCGCCTACCTAAACCTGCGGCAGAACGCAAATTTAACAAAACGGTCGGTAAGGAATGACAGGCAAAAAGTTAAACAATAACCCTGGTCCTCTACGTTAGGGTTGGTCATCGACAAAACTAACTTAATAAAAAAAGAGCAACTAAGAAAACGAATTGCTTGTATGAAATTCGAAGGGAGCATCAATTTACAGGGGTATTGGGGAAACCAAATCTAGCCTGTCGCGTAAAATGTTACCCTCTCGATCTCCCGATTCCGTTTTCTAAAAAGTGGCTACACCTCAAAATCCCTCCTTGCTCAGATATTTCAACAACAAGGGTGAAAATGCTTTCCGACGTGAAAGGGGATACGGGTCCCAGAATCAATGGTAAGGGTGGACGGGTGAGCGAGCGAGCGAGTGAGTGAGTGAGTGAGTGAGTGAGTGAGTGAGTGAGTGAGTGATGATGAGTGAGTGTTTTGTACCTGTATTAGTTCAACATTATATATGGACAGATAGGTGGGCATAGCATGAATTATGGCGCCAATGGAAATACAAGTCAATGACTTACGCCATGAAAAATACTTTTATATCCTGACATTTACGAAAGGCATTCAACTTACAGTTGATTTATTGAAAACGTTCTTGGTGACCCCCTGTTTTTATTCTACATTAGTTATTAAAAAATGTCCTATTCGCACCCGAAAAATAATCCTTCAATTTCATCAAGAAGTTTTAATGGCGCATGACTATTTTGAGAGCGGCTCCAAAGAGATGGCATATGGCGCTCGTATATGTAGTTGTTGTTGTGTGTACTTCGATACGTATACCAGTCACAGTTGAGTTCGCCAGGTACCCTAGCGAAAACGCCACTTTAAGAAAAACGTTATCAACACGAAGGTGACCTTGTATGTATGTCCCGACCAATCATATATATGCTGACGTCACAGCGTTGACATGTATACGATGAATAACAGCAAAGGTATCCATCTCACCGTTAAAGTTTACTGCAAAGGATTCGAGAGTGGGTAGTCACAATGCATCGTGGGGGTTAAAGTTCAATTTCACGCACTGTGTACACCAACGATACAATTTATGTACAGCACTTCTCGATCCGTACACTTAAATACTGAGCTTTTCTACGTACTGAAAATGGAGACGGATTGATTTCGAAAAGTTAGCTCACCAAGTCCGGAGGTTTCATTATATGCGTAAATTGGTACATCGTCGTAAAACCACAGCCTCTTTTACGGCACCGTCCAAGACGCAATGTCGCGGAAGATATAACAGCTAGCTCTGGTTTGCGAGAATGAAATTGATACTTTGTGGCATCAAGTGTAGTAGTAGTAGTAGTAGTAGTAGTAGTATTAGTAGTAGTAGTAGTAGTAGTAGTAGTAGTAGTAGTAGTAGTAGTAGTAGTAGTAGTAGTAGTAGTAGTAGTCACAGCATTGATTGTTAACTGAGTGTGTGTCACATACGCTGTTATCAACCATAAATTGTTCAAATATACTGAAAAAGCCAAAAGCTCCGTAAAAGCTGAAATCCACTTTTTTGGTGATAAAAAAAAAACTTGCAAAAAGATCACTAGTACAAATTGACTGACCTCCAGTCGTGTCCTCATTGTGAAATACAGCTGTTACTGTACAATAGAAAGAAAGTGACCTCCAGTAATACAATTATAAGCGAGTCAAGCTAAGACTAAAAGCAAACGACCTAAAGTAATAATGAACGTCGGAGATATAGGGGTATAAAGCGGGGTGTGAGATTTAATCTAAATCAGAAGACTTGAAATGACTCAAGGCGTACAGTGTTTAATCTTACATGTAATATGAATAATTGTAATATGTTTTGCATATGTTAAAATAGGAAATCCTTCCTACCTCCATATCACATACATGTCTCACCTCAAATATCTTCGGTCTTGTCTCTACGTTTGAAACCTGTTGCGCTATGAAATAAATCTTCTTGTATCCAGAATTCTGTTGGTCAATGTGTAGTGATTCTGAGTGACAGTGTCACCGAATGAAGTAGTTACCAGCGACTGAATCATGAGGAGCTGTAGTAACGACATGTCGTATTGTATCATACGGTCATGTGGGACCGGGTCTCATTTTGAAATAATTCGTATTGACTTTGAAAACATCGCTCCATCCTCCCCGCATGACCGAGCGTATTTATATTGACAATGTGGAGAATTCATAAAGTTTTTGAATATTCCACAACGCCACATTTATTTAAGCAATAACCCCCGCCGAAGGCGGGTATACACGAGATTTTGGTACAATTCGCGACATATAGCACGAGCCGAATGGCGAGTGCTATATGGAGCGAATTGTACCAAATTCGAGTGTATACCCGCCTTCGGAGGGGGTTATTGCTATTATATTATATCAAAATATGTGTCTATATCTTCTAAATGTGATTCTGTGGTTATTTATATGCCTGAAAAAGGCGAATTCGCACGTACAGAAAAAGATCGTCGGTAATAGATCGTCGGGAACGAGCATATTTTGATGAGTCACGTTCATGTCGCCCATACACACACACTGCATGAACACAAACCATACACTGCATTGCCTTGCATTGATAAATTACTTTATTTACATCATATAATGCATAACGAAAACGCGTTGAAACTAGCAACAAAGAAAACGGGGCAAGAGGTCAAAGAAAGTAACAATCTTGTTTGGATATTTACATATGAACAATACAATCTTGTACACTGCTAAAAATAGATGTCTCGGCGTTGAATCAGTTGAATCGGAGAAAGCTCGAGACAGTAAATCAGAGACGCGACGTTACACAGTCTACTTTAATTTAATGGTTAACAAATTGAACATTGACCGAACCTGAAAATGTACAGTTTTGAAATAATCCTGACGCACTTGACTGATGGTTAAAAGTTAAATTCATGGTGTTGCTTGATTCAACGAGAGCAGGACGCTGAGACGGCTCGTTGCATGGGAGAACTTGTACCTTATCAGCCATGGCCAGTGATGTTGAAGCCACTGATCGATCGTTGCTTTCGATCGCAAGGTCATCAGTGGAATGATTTGGACTACTGTAACCCAAACTATACCTGACACACCTTTACTCTGAGGAAGTGTTAACTTATTGGTATAAGAACAAACACATTCAGCTTGTATGTACTATTCATATGCTAGTTTAGGGGCCCATTTTACCACTGCCAGCTGTGGTAAAATGGGATTTTACCACAGTTATTATCCAATCAGAATGGCGCATAGTAGCATGATATAATATAATGTTAGTTTTAATGAAGTGGCCAACGAAATCATCTCCCCCCCCCCCCTCAGCATTGCTGCAATGCATGGCAGTCTCTTGGTTTTCAACGGTGAACTTAAATGGGACTCCCTCAACTCCTAAAGTTTCTTCTAAGACTTCTATTTTCTATCATATTGTCTTTTATCGAGTTGACCTCGATGGCAAACAACTAATGCTAGCATCTGCAGTCAGCATGACCCCTTTCTCTTACAATTATCAGGTCACATGTATAAACCTAGTGTGATTGATAGGCGTGTAGTTTGTTCACGTGATACCTAATTAAAATAGCCCTAAAGAGAACTTGCCAATGTACGGAGCTAATCTGCAATGTATCGGTCAAGACTCCAAATATTAGTTGTTTGTTTGTTAGTATACGTCGCGCTGGTGTTTGTACCGTTCTTCTACAATTATTCGTTGTGCTTGGTATCATCAGAGCGAGAAAAGGCTCGACCAGACGACCTCGAACAACGAAACTGGGCACAATTCTATAACAATTGCGATTGCGACACGAGAGTTGCTGCTATACGAAACTTGACACTTCAGCACATTATAAACAATGCCGGCGCTGACTTGCAATTGGAACAAAGTAAGAACTGCAGCGAATCTGCAGTATGGATGAAAGGTACATCGCAGTGGTTTGACGAAAGGTACAATAGCAGCATTTCACCTATCTGGACGTTTGAGAACAGAGAACTCGAGGAATACGTCAGTAGATGGTGGATGGTGAGTGGTCACTTATTTTTCATAAAAGTGAGAAAGAATTTCATCAGACATATAGATTTACGCTCAGAAAAAAAAAGTATTTCCTCCGCAAAGGTCATACAGATCTAGACTTCAGATGCTAGCATTAGCTGTTTGCCATCGAGGTCAACTCGATAAAAGACAATATGATAGAAGAGGGATAATTTTCGTTTATTTAGCTTATTCGAATTATCGGCTTCACTTCACTATTTTCAACAACCGAATACTGGGTATTTTGAAAGGTGGGACACTCACTAGTCCTTACTGGTTTGATATAATCTACGTAAAGTTTACCGATGTGCACGTGTATGTTTTTCAACTTTCTATAGTTGTAGGAGGTCAAGAACTCCTTGTTACTCAAATACTCGAGACTGACCTCGCAAGTACAAGACACCTATATAAGCTTAAACCGGCTGTATTCTCTTTTGTTCTTAGCCGGTAAGCCTAATATTCCATTACTGTTTTTTCATACACGTGTTGACATTGAAAGTGCTCTCAAATGGTAGCCAAGCTTAATATACATGACAATGGACGAGAAGGAAGGTTTTACTTTTCCATTTCTACTTCAATGCTAAAACGTTGGGCACAGCCTTCAGGGACGCTCGCACGATGTCACACATTCATGGCGCTCACTGAGAGGGGTTTGGTGATCTGGCGTCAATGACATTACTGAACTTCTATCCAAATTTCGAGAACGTTCATGCCTTTAATATGATAACACGTCATATATTTACTAGTGAGATATTGATAAGTTGACTAAAATTATTTCTAATTATGTGATATACTGTCCTGGGTTTTCGGTAGTATATTTAAGCAATAACCCCCGCCGAAGGCGTGTATACACGAGATTTTGGTACAATTCGCGACATATAGCACGAGCCGAATGGCGAGTGCTATATGGAGCGAATTGTACCAAATTCGAGTGTATACCCGCCTTCGGCGGGAGTTATTGCTATTATATTATATCAAAATGTGTGTCTATTTCTTCTAAATGTGATTCTGTGGTTATTTATATGCCCGAAAAGGCGAATTCGCACGTACAGAAAAAGATCGTCGGTAATAGATCGTCGGGAACGAGCATATTTTAATGAGTGGATACGTTCATGTAGCCCCCACACACACTGCATGAACACAACTATACACTGCATTGCAATGCATTGCATTGCATTGATATAAATTACTTTATTTACATCATATAATGCATAACGAAAACGCGTTGAAAACTAGCAACGAAGAAAACGGGGCAAGAGGTCAAAGAAAGTAACAATTTTGTTTGGATATTTACATAAGAACAATACAATCTTGTACACTGCTAAAAATAGATGTCTCGGCGTTGAATCGGAGAAAGCGCAAGACAGTAAATCAGAGACGCGACGCGACACAGTCTACTTTAATTTAATAGGTAACAAATTGAACATTGACCGAACCTGAAAATGTACAGTTTCGAAATAATCCTGACGCACCTTGACTGATGGTTAAAAGTTAAATCGGTGTTGCTCGATTCAACGCGTAACGAGAGTAGGACGCTGAGACGGCTCGTTGCATGGGGAGAATTTGTACCTTATCAGTGATGTTGAAGCCACTGATCGATCGTTGCTTTCGATCGCAAGGCCATCAGTGGAATTATTTGGACTACTGTAACCCAAACTATTGTACAGGATACTTGACACACCTTTACTCTGGGGAAGTGTTAACTTATTGGTATAAGAACGAACACATTCAGCTTGTATGTACTATTCATATGCTGGTTTAGGGGCCCATTTTACCACTGCCAGCCGTGGTAAAATGGGATTTTACCACAGTTATTATCCAATCAGAATGGCGCATAGTAGCATGATATAATATAATAATGTGTTTACCATAACATTTTTACATGCCACCGATCGCTGTGGTGTGACCGCTACAATTTTCATCATGCATTTACATCATATATAAACGTGTCGATGTCGAATTTGTGAACGTTCGACGGTTTAGGGAAAGTGGGTGGTGTTTGTCCTTTTGAGCTTGTGCGATGTTGTGAGATCGTCCCTTATAAGGCACAACAGTTGTCAGATTTATACGTGTATGCGTCGGGGCGGGTTCACACACGCATTTGAAACCTGTAGCCAGTTACTATGGTTGCGCAAACAAAACTGCAGCTGCTTTGTTCCGGAGAAGAAATTTAAGACGTAACGCCGGTATGCATGTGAACTCTAGGATCATGCAAACAATCCAAATACAAAATGTAATTGAAAAGCGGTACCGTACCTATCCCGTCTTTCAATTACAGTCTTTTGTGTGACGAACTTGCATGGTTACTCCAATGTGATTCATGTACGTGTGTTTGTCAACAAACATAAAGAATCTCATATATGACAAACCCTCAATCGTAGAACAGTTTTGTAATTGTCGATGTAACGACAACCTAACACAGCCCACATTAATGAGAGAAAAAAAATGTGATAACCAAGGAATAACAACAACGTAGAACTAGATATGAAATAAAAGTGCCCCGTAGATTTGGTTTCTTCGGAACGAAGGCTTAATTTTAAAAGCCTTATTTATGGTAATATGCTCGCATACATATTCGCTAAAAAAATACATTAGTTAGTATGCCACTCATACATCATTCATTAGTGTTTTTGAGAAACTAATTCATTATTATATACTTCACTGGAGAAATGAACTTTGTTTTAGTCAACCAAATCCCTGATATTAGAGAGGTTTAGATACACGTTAGAACGCGTACGCCTACGGGATCCGGAGCAAATTGTCATGCACTGAGGCATGTTTAGTTACGCGTTCAGAACACAATGGTGAAAAACAGTGGAATGTGATGAACGCGCGCGTTGACAGCTTTTGTTCAGAAGGCCAGAGAGCCGCCAGACACATGCCTTTGTTTTCTAAATTTGTCTTTATTTTTGCCTAGTATGCTTCCGAACTTTGATATAAAAAATACGACATTTAATAGAACAAAATGACAAAAACTTAACACGTATTTACAGTTACGTGTAGACCGCCATTTTGACGTAGCGTCGTTTGATACAAAACGTCTGTGTTGCTTCAAATCACGCGACTATGACGCTATACGTATAGAACACACATCTAAACCTCGCTCTTTATTCATGCTATTATGAGAGACAGCCAACCGTTACGGATAGACAGCCAAACAAACAGACAGACAGACAGACAGACAGACAGACAGACAGACAGACAGACATACAGACAGACAGACAGAAAGACAGACAGGCATACATACATACATACATACATACATACATACATACATACATACATACATACATACATACATACATACATACACACACACACAGAGACAGACAGACAGACAGACAGACGCACGCACGCACGCACGCACGCAGACAGGCAGGCAGACAGACAGACAGACAGACAGACAGACAGACAGACAGACAGACAGACAGACAGACAGTTGGTGGTGGTGGTGGTGGTGGTGGTGGTGGTGGTGGTGGTGGTGGTGGTGAAAATAAGAAGCCAAATAAACATCCATAATCCAAGATATTTGCCAAGGAGTTACATTTTTAAATTGATCGTGCAGCTTAATGATAAACGATCGTTTAACATGATAGTAGCCTATTAAACATTCACTGTTGGCGATTCATGACAAATTTGGACTTTCAAATTGATACATTTTGATCATTGTCAAAAAAAATCTAAATACAAAGTTATGATATGAAGGACGTGGTCGGGATAAATACATGTACAATGAACCAAGGAAATACGGTAACGAAAAAAAAGAGCGAAGATCGAGTAAATGGGGAGTCAAAAGTAGGTAATTTAAACCTAGTCTAGTCTGACCCCCAAATATTCAACATTTCTTTTTGAATTTTTTTAACAAGCAAATGGCTATTTCTCTGTAAGCTTCCATGGGACCATGGATGCATTCTCTCACTAATACATCTATCCATGATGGGAACTACCGGGAGGCCGGTCGACGATTAATCCTACGTGCATGTAAATTACCAATCGACGCTTACAAGTAATGATCGTCCGTGAATTTGAAACAGAGGGACGCCATGATGGGGACAATTGTTGTCCAGACTCGGTATCTTTTAGAATACTAAACTTGTAGATCTGTGACACGGGAATAGTTAATACACGGAGGTATACCATGAGGTATACCATGGTTAATAATAAGCAGCTAATTGAACAATTTTTTTATACCTCCATGTTTAGACAAAGAAATTCCGAGATTTCCTGTAAAATGTGTTTTGTAAAAAATTAGAGAGTGGCCTTCAGGCTTGGCCTGAAACAGGGAACTAGGCGTTCCTTTGCTGGAGTTCAGCCGTGATGCTGAACTTGGAGGTACAGCGATGAGATAAAGTTTCAAGTTCAATCTTGGTGTGGTCCTGATCCTTCTATTCTATAGCACTTGTGCGGTAAACCTTACTTCAATTAGTTGTCACTCGTGTAGACTTAATTCATTATACTCATAGAACATGTGTCTCGTCAGTCACATTGAAATACCATAATGGTGCCATTGTAAGAGAACACACCTTGGCTATTTATATGTGTTGTATGATCTAGTTTCTACAACATGTATAGCAGATTATTGATGCAAAGCAGAATTTGACACCCATTGTGGGGAGAATGTGACTAACCTTGCGTGAATGGCTTTTGAAATAATTTAGCTTGGCTTCACTTCAACTTTACATGTTCGGTGTCTTTGGATCAAAGTACGTCCATTAAAGCTCGCCTGAATAATTTAGCTGTAATTTTTTACAACAATATCGATATATTATCGGGTAGTTACTACATTATCAGTTGTAACACACAACTTGTCCTTGGTTTAAACATGCAAACTTCGCATATTTTATACCTACTAATTTGCACAGTTCAAAGACCAGGGCTGTAACGTAATCGTTTGTACTAAGATGGAAGAAACTGAAAATAAAATGGCGAAAGAAAACTGAGGAGCATTCTACAAAATAAAAGCGTGCAGTCTCAACAAAAATATAATTAGCATTTTAGTTACTAGTCTATGATATTATAGCTTGTTAACAGCTTTACAAGGTAACTATGCAAATTTCTAGTTTTGCAATTGTGTCGCCCATGGCAGAAATGATTAATAAGGTGTATATCATTTGATTTCGGGGGTGGGCGGGTGGCTGAGGATTTTCGAGAGAAAAAAATCGTCGCCTGCCAATAGCAGGGAAAACGATTGCTGACCAACTGAAGACAGAAACAAAATTGTTTCCAGACTATGAGTTTAAAAACATTAAAAGACATTAGAATCGCTTCATTTCAATAAAGATTAAATCCAGATCCACACGTACGTACATGATGGGAAAAAGCTATTTATCGGTGATCAAATTCCAAAGTGCTAACCCTGACCGCCAGGCCACTTTAAACCAATCCAAAACGTCCATATTATTGTAATTCTAACAAATCACATATTTCCTTCAAAATTACATGGTCCAGTGTATAGGTTGGAAAGTAAGTTGAGAGTGTTGAAAGCCACGCCTACATTGTGTTGAGTGACAGAAAGTTCATACGTCATAGTGATATTGCAAAATCCGATTGAGCGAATAGCTACGGACTGATTTACTATTTACAATACATTATTTTATTAACGCACGTCCATTCGTAATCCGTAATTGGTGGCACCATTTGAGAGATTGCATAGCGAGGAATGAATGACAGCGAGGAATGAATGAGCACCAAATGAAGGGCCGAGATGGTTTTATCTTTTCAAAAATTGAATGTTGTGTGTACATTCATGTTCGATTTTTGCAATTGGGTGAAATGTATCCAGGTATCTAGAAACACATATGGGAACTTTGCCTAAATAAGTTCTCTTTGAGACTATCAATAAGTACATTACTTGGCCACAAGGTGATTCAAAATGCTCCATACCACAACCTTGAAAAAAGTTCTTTATATGTTTCTTAACCAGTAAATGCAAAGCTGACTATTCAAAATTGCATGATAAGTGAGAAAAAAGAGTTAAAATTGGCGATCAGCGGCGACCCGAAAAGCCATGTGCAGTTCCACTGCTTATTGTTCTCCCTTCAGGCTTTTCGGGATCATGACGTCATAGAAGGGAGCGTTTTGTCTCAGTTAGTATAGTAACTAATGGTAGACAGCACTCTGATTTAAATCCGATGTAGATGTCGGCTAATCGTTCATTGCTATTTACCTTCTTTATTTTGCCTGAATTGACCTTCGTGGTACATGTTTACGTTTTTACCCTGATCGCCTCCTCCTATATCTATAATCAATCAGTCAGTCAGTCAGTCAGTCAGTCAGTCAGTCAGTCAGTCAATCAATCAATCAATCAATCGAAAGGATCGGTTGGTCGGTCAGTCAGTCACTCAGTCACTCAGTCAGTCACTCAGTCAGTCAGTCAGTCAGTCAGTCAGTCAGTCAGTCAGTCAATGACATGATCGCCGCCCCCTGTTTGTAACATACTCTGCCTTATCCCTATTTACAAAGGTGGGTTGAACTATATTACCAACAACTATAATACTAAGAGGGAGTTCTGTCCGGGGCGGGGTATCTTCCAAATCGGCAGAATATTAGTGGAGTTTTAATATCATCTTGACGGCGTTAGATGAAATTTGAACAAGATGTAAATATGCATCGTTGAAAGATATACAAAATCATTCCAGATGCACTAACTTGTACGTTTAATTTTGATTTCAGAAAATACAAAGTTCCAAAAATCCCGAAAGGTTACCAAAAATATTGGATGACCTTTTTCAAATTATTCCCACTGACAATCCCTATAAACTCGGTGATCCAAGCAGATGTCTACAGTGTGCCGTTGTTGGAAACTCTGGAAATTTGAGAAAAAGTAAATATGGTAAACTCATCGATGGACATGACTATGTAATGAGGTAAGCACATATCAAAGAAATTATCTGTTAAAAGTAACATTTGAGGGGGAAGAGAGGCGAGGTTAGTTTAAGTTACTAATAGCTTAATGTTTTTTATCCTTCAGGGGACCAAGATACTTCATTTTCAAATTCGAATTAACAATCCTGAAAAAATGGCTAATCAGTAAAATGAAACAATATAGCCTTTGGCATGTAAGGGGTGTGGACTGAGCTCAGAACAGTTTCATCACAGGGGTAGGGAATTCTTGGACCGGAGGACCATTTCCCTATGCTGATGACACCAGTGCCTATATCTATAATTAGTCTGTCTATTGTTTCCAGCTAATCCTTCTATTGCACGGCTCTATCTAATCTGAACGTATGTAGCAGCAATAATTACAGACACTAGTGCTCTTGACTGATAGATAGGGGTACTGGTGACATCAACATATATTTATTAGTCTCGCTGCCAGACTCGTGACTATATTCCCTAATCTTTGTATCCGAGCGGCTTAGCCGCGAGAAGAGAGGGACTTGTCCCGGACTAAAGTCCCTCTCTTCTTACGGCTTCGCCGCTCAGGGCGCACTTCATGCGCCTTACAAAGCTAAGAGACGATAGTCACGAGTCTGGCGGTGTGACTACGTGTATGTGTGATATTGGGCGGAATATTTCTACCCCAGTTTTCAAAGGTCACCTCATGGTTAATTTGAATAAGTTGTACTAAGTTGTGCGATGTAGAGTGGTAAAAATGAATATTCACGACTCACGGGACGTGACCTGCAACAGGTGGGATAAAATCAGCCATGCCTTTGTTCCATTTTAAATATTGAATAATTGTGTGACGTTAAGGACAATAGGTTAGACACCCCCGATGGAGTACACTTTAACAAGCTTATTTAAGTGTATACTTCGAAAGTTGGGATTATGTATTCCAGTGATTACAGTTTCATTGACATTGCATTGTAAAGTTATATGTTCTTGTTGTCGTTTTTGTTTAGTGAGAATAGTTGTAAGGAAAAAGACAGTCAAAACGTCCTAGTTAATAAACTGAGCAGTAAATAAACTCATTCACAAACATGGAGATTTTACTTTAATGTTGTATTCATGCATTGTGTTATTTAGAATAAATCATGGCATTACTAAAGGTTTCGAGGAGGATGTTGGAAACAGAACAACGCACCAATTTATGTATCCAGAAAGTTTCCTTGAAGTGAAGGGGGAAACTCGAATGGTCTTGTTAGTATTCAAACTACTTGACCTAGAGTGGTTACTTAGTGCCCTTACATATAAGGATGTATTAAGGTAAGTACAAATGTATATGCTATAAATCTTAATTTTCATTTCGTTTTACAGACAATTTTAGTCTGTAGTTCTGTGTAGCTTCTGTATGAATGTAAATGTTTTGTCTGTCTGTCTGTCTGTCTGTCTGTCTGCCTGCCTGCCTGTATGTGTGTGTATGTATGTATGTATGTATGTATGTATGTATGTATGTATGTATGTATGTATGTATGTATGTATGTATGTATGTATGTTAGAGTATGGGTGTCTGCTGCCTGCCTGCCTTCTCTTTCTATGTATGTGTGTGTGTCTGTGTGTCTGTCTGTCTGTCT